>NC_022027.1:2639789-2675507 GCF_000317375.1 Microtus ochrogaster | reverse complement strand
AAAAAAAAAAAAATTGTAAAAAAAAAATCCAGAACTAAAATAGTTTTCCCTTCCAGTGGCACTCCTGTGTCTGCTGGCGAGAATCAGCTCTGCCCCGGAGCCTTTACCTGGGCTAGCCTGAGAACCCGGAAGCCCCACTTTCCAGCCTCTCAGACACACACCGCCTGTGGGACAGCTACCTACCTGGATGGATGATGATTTAAAGATCTTAGCCGGATTATAGTAGTGCACACCTTTGATTCCTTTAGAGGCAGGAGGATTTCTTGAGTTCGAGGCCAGCCTAGTCCACAGAGTGAGTTTCAGAACAGTCAGGGATACACAGAGAAACCCAGTCTCGGAAAAAGCAAAATAAATAAAAATAAATCTTGTCCCAGAGCAAAGCTGAGTGCTGTGTGATGCTGTAGCCTCTCTGTGCTTTATGCATATCACACGGACACACGAGCACAATTACACAGACGCGCGTGTGCGTGCACACACACTACACAGACACACGCAAACACGTGCACACACATGCACGCTGTACAGACACACACGCATGAGCTACTTCACAGCACCAACAGCCACAATGCCTTCATCAGAGGAACAGCACACTGACGCTACAGAAGGGGCACCTTCTCCAGCAACCCCTCAAAATCCCCTTGTGCCTCCAGGGTGCTCCCAGAATGCTTAGCGAAGGGCCTACATCACCTGATTTCCTCCACACTTAGGGTGTCCAACTTCTAACGTGTGAGCAATTGTATTCATTCCTTAAAAATGGGAAGTAACAGGGAGATACTGGTGCAAGCCCAGCACCTCAGCCAGCACTTGCAAGGTGGAGGCAGGAGGAGGATCACAAATTCAGGGTCATCCTCCACTACATAAAGAGTTGGAGGCCAACCTGGGCTACAGTAATAGAACATTTGTGCCGGGCGGTGGTGGCACACGCCTTTAATCCCAGCACTCGGGAGGCAGAGGCAGGCAGATCTCTGTGAGTTCGAGGCCAGCCTGGTCTACAGAGCTAGTTCCAGGACAGCAACAGCCAGGGCTACACAGAGAAACCCTGTCTCAGGAAAAAAAATTAAAGAAACCCCCCAAATTCAATACTTTGGGGCTGGAGAGATGGCTCAGCGGTTAGAGCACTGGCTGTTCTTCCAGAGGACCTGGGTTCAGGTCCCAGCACCCACATGGTAGCTCACACTTGTCTGTAACTCGATTTCACACCAAACCACTTAAAGTTAAATAAATCATGAAATAAAAATAAAAAAGTCGGGGCTGGAGAGATGGCTCAGCGGTTAAGAGCACTGCCTGCTCTTCCAAAGGTCCTGAGTTCAATTCCCAGCAACCACATGGTGGCTCACAACCATCTGTTACGAGGTGCCCTCTTCTGGCCTGCAGGCATACTAGCAGACAGAATACTGTATAAATAATAAATAAATAAACAAACAAACAAATAAATAAAAGTCGCGAATTTGCATCCCATGTTCCAGGAGCTATGCTCTGTCAACAGTGCCGGCAGACTTAATCACTGATTAAGGGCAGTACTCCATTGTGTAAATGTGCCACATTGTCCTCATCCACGGGAAGCAGAGAAAGACAAGATCTCCTGAGTAAATTTCAAGAGGGCTGAAGGGGAGGGGAGAGGCAGGGAGGAGAGCTCAATAAAAAAATCAATAAAAATAAATTAAGGGGTAAAATGTCCCACAGACCCTAGCACATCTCCTCGATCTGATTTATATTTTAATTGCATTAACGTTTTGCAGCCTTATAATTATTATTTTGTTGTTGTTTTATCGAGACAGGGTTTCCCTGTGTAGCCCTGGCTGTGCTGGAACTCATTCTGTAGACCAGGCTGGCCTCTGCCCCCAGAGGGCTCCAATTAAGGTTGAGCTGCTGTTGCCAGGCAATTTGTTTATTTTTGAGCTGGGGACCCCAGGAGCCCTGGTGGGGTCAAATTTGTAAGTAGTTGAGGGTGACCTTGAACTAATTCCTGGTTCTCCAGGCCTCTGACCTGCAGGGCTCACAGGTCTGTGTCACCTCACCCACAGCATTAAATTAGATTAGATTTAGATTTAGATTAGATCCCCCCCCCCCCAGACAGGGTTTTTCTGTAGCCCTCACGTTCAGGACCTCACTCTGTAGACCAGGCTGGCCAGACTCAAAAGAGCTCCACCTGTCTGTGCCAAGTGCTGGAATTAAAGGCGTGAACCACTACCCGGCCCTAGATTCGATTTTAATTTATTTACTTTTTCCCTTTTAGAGAAGATCCCCACACGTAGTCCTGCGTGACCTAGGACTCACTATGTTGACCAGGCTAGCCTCAGGACTCTTAGAATCCTCCTGTCTCTTCCTCAGAATTAAAATCCAAGCTTCATCGGTCATCCTATTGATTGCTGCGAGATCGTGAAAGCTGCGCAGGCCAGCCCTTTCTAGCCTTCTCCTCCAGTTCTCTCCTAACTCACCCCGCCCCCATCCTCCCACCTGGCCTGGACCCCTTTCGGACTTATTAGAAAACTGGGGAGATATGGTCCAAGGTTCTCTGCAGGTGATGCTGGTCTGTCCAGGCCCCTAGGGAGGGTCCAGCCTGAGGTGACCGCTGGAGCTGCACCAGTCTCTGGGGAAATCGAGGCAGGTGGGAGGAGCTTCAGCCGTGGGCGTGGAAAGTGCCCTCAGTGAATTCCGGGAGACACGGGTAACCCCGCCCCCTGTGGCCCCGGCAGATCCAGGAGGGCGTGGCACCCCGGTGCTTGAGGAAGGGTTCCACGGCCAAGGTTCCGGGTCCCCACCCCACCCCCGTCGGGCTCACGTGGCTGCCCACCTTCATGGCTGGTGTCACTGCCTGGCGCGGGGCTACCACTTCCCCTGTGGGGGACCTCCTGGGTTTCCCCTTAGAAGGCAATTTATTAATACAAAACGCGAATCCAGACTGCTTGGGTGTTGAAAGGCATTTTTATTTATATTTTTGAGGCAGAGTGTCACTACGTAGTCCCGGCTGTCCTGAAACTCATTCTGTAGACGAGGCTGGCCTAGAACTCACAGAGATCCACCTGCCTCTATCTGCCTCCCATAGATCCAGGTGAACTGTACTTTTAAAGATGTGTTGGAGACGGGGGAGGGGTCGATGCTTTGATGTAAAAAACAAAATAAACATATTAGGACAATCTGTAAAAAATATTGATAACAGTAATACCAATGAATGAAAAATATCCTAAAGTAAGGACCCAAATATTTGGAGGCTGACATCCCATGCGGTCTATCAGAAGGGGCGCAGAAGGGGAAACTGAAGCCTGGAGTACGCTCTTACTCCGCCCCCTCCCGCGAGCTGAGGACCCACAGCCGGGTTGTCGGGTAGCGTGGTGGAGCCCAAACCCAGCAGGCCTGGTGAACCGGGATGTCGCTTGTCCCCTCCTCTCCCTTCCCCTCCCTCTCCGGACCTCTCCCACGACCGGAGAGGAAGTGGGAGAGAAAAAGACACGGGGGTGAAAAAGGAAAACAAGAAATAAAGCTGGGTTGGATCCGCGCTTCCAGACTCCCCACCTCCGTCCTGCTCCGGGATTGCGCGACGCTCCGGCGAGGGTCCGGGTCCACGCCCCACCTCAGCCAGGCCAGCCAGCCGGCTGCGGGGAAAATTACAAGGCCTGGAAAACAACCGTCCTTCTCCGCCCCTCGCCAACCCCTTCCCCGCGCTACGCCCCTGGCACAGCCGGGTGGAGGCGACTGTTTTATGTAATCGCGGGGCGGCAGGTTTGCTGGCTGGCTGCAACGGTGAGGGAGGGACCCCCCGAGCTGAGCTGCCACCTCGGGGCCCTGCAAGCCTAACCCTGGGGGGGGTTCCCTGGCACGGCTTTGGGTAAACTGAGGCCCAGATGGGGGTAGATGGAGACCCGACTCTCTGAAACAACTTAGCCATACTTGCAACCAGCTCCTCCTCCTCTGGGTTCGTCGCAGTTTGGGTAAACTGAGGCTTATGGTGGGGGCTGGGGGACCCGGAGCTCAGATGCAGGCTGCTGACCCCAGCAAATACCCTCCTTCTTCCTCTCCTGGGACTTCTTGGGTAAACTGAGGCTCAGGGTGAAGGTACGGAAAGCCAGAGCTCCGAGGCAACTTCGCCTTCTTTGCAACAACCCCATCCTCCCTCCAGTCCCTTGCAACACTTGGGGAAACTGAGGCCCAGGGGAGGGCGATGAGGAATCATGCCATTGCCCTGGTGGCCCAGGAGAGAGGTGTGGCGGTGGGAGGACCGTCACTTCCTCGCCTTCCCCTCAGCTCCCGGGTCCAGCGCGCCCCCCACGCTCCAGAAGTGGGTCCTCCGGGTGCGCACCGCGCTCCCGCCCCCGCTGCCAACCCGCCCCACCCTGCCCCTGGCGTCGGGGGCACAGCTCGCGCCCCCTGCACCCCGCCCAGAGCGCACAGGCTGGGGCTGTTTATCTGCGGCCCCCACCCCTTACACCCGAGGGGCCCCTCTTGCCCGCCCCCAGCACCCCGGGGTGCTCCGGGCCGTAGATAAGCCAGCAGGCTGGCACGGCGCCGCGCACGGGGCGGAGAGGTCACGGGCTTGCCAGGGGAGGGGCCGATGGGTCGGGGCTGCGCCCCCCGCCCGCCCGGCACCCCCAAATCCCTAATCGCAGCCGCATCTGCTCTCGCGGCGCAGCCCCGCGGGACGTGGCAAGAGCCGACCTGCAGAGCCTGTTCTGGCCGCGGCGGCCGGGGGGGGCGGGCTGGGCGTGGGGGTGCCGGCGCTGCGGCACCTTTAAGACGAGGGAGGACCCCTCTTGCCCTCGGACAAACCAGGAAGGGAGTCGCGAGCATCATACGGGGCTTTGCGTACTGTACGGCTACTGTAGGGGCAGTGACGCCGCCGCCCGCCCGAGCGAGGTCCGCGCCGCGGGCAGCCCCGATCGCGCGTCCTCCGGGCCCGGGTCCCCGCGAGGTAAGCCGCCCGGGCTGAAGGGGAGCCCTCTCGGAGAGGTGGGTTTTGTTTTTGTTTCTTTCTTTTTTTTTTTTTTTAATTTCCTTGCAGGGTGGGGACGCGGCCGGGGGCGCAGTGCGCACCCGGAACGCCCGAAGAGAGCGGAGACGGGCTGGATGAGGGCGCCTCCGCAGCTCCGGGGTTCTAGAAACCAGGGGGTGTCCGGTTACAGCCGGAGGCTAGTGGGGGGGGGCTCCGCCCGGGTCCCTCCGGGGCGAAGGGCACGAGCCTGCGCTCGCTCCCCTGGGCTGCCCAGCCTCGGGGCTCCGGGCGCGCGGGGCGCGGGGGAGGGGAGCCGGGCCGCACCGCGGGCGGAGGTGGGGGCAGAGGGGCGCGTCGCGTGCTAAGTTTGCAGTAGGGCCCGGGGCGCGCGCCGTTCCCCTTTCCGAGTGGTCGTGGGCAGGCGGGGCGGGGGGGGGCTATCCGGGACTGCGCGCAGACGTTGGAGTTGGACGCAGGATGGAGCTCCATGGGGGAGGGGGGAGGGGGCTGAAAAAACAGGGAGGGGGGCTTTGCAGAAAGAAAAAAAAATAGCGAGAGGCGGGGGGAAGGGGTGGGGTGTCCGGGGGGCGGGCGCGGCCTCTCTCGGTTCTCCTGGGCGCTGTAGTTCTTTCTCTTACCTTCAGGGCTTGGCGCCTCGTAAGGTGGTCAGGGAGTTTGGACTACAAGTCCCAGAATGCTCCGCGATGCCACCGGTCAGGGAGGGGCGTTGCAGAGGAGGGGCGGTGAGCGGCGGACCAGAGGACCAATGGGAGGGAGAAGCCGTCCGGCGCGGCGCAGTATGAGGGTGGACCCCGCGTCGAGGGGCGGGGTCTTGTGGGAGGGGCGGAGCTTCCGTGGCTCCCTCGCCGGGGGCCGGTGGCGGTCCTGGCTTCCGGCTGCCGCCCCTCCCCTCCTGTTGTGTAACCGTCCCTAGGCCCCCCCCCTTCGTTTCGCTATTTTATTTTTTTTCCCGTTTCCGTTTAGTTCCGGACGCTCCGGGACGAGGAGAAAGGTTCCTCCGCAAGACGAGACGTTCCCTCCCAGGGGGAGGGTGTGGTGTCAGGGCCTCGGGGCTTCAGGCGAGGCCGGGGATGCGCGGCCTGGCGCGGGCCGGGCCGGGCGCGGGGGAGGTGACGGGCGGACCCAGATCCGGGGTAATTTGCATCGCCCTCCCCCCAGCCCGGGTGGGGATTGGCCGGGCGGCGGCGGAGGGTGGCGCGGGGCCGGGCTCAGCGTCGCCCGCCGGCGCTCGGAGCCGCCAGCCCGCCGCAGCCATCGTCACGGTCGTCGGGGCCCTCGCGCCGCCCGGGAAGGAGGTAGGAGCCGCGCGGCCTCGGGGCCGCCGTCCCGTCCCTTCCTTCTTCCCTTCCTCCTCCTCCCCGTCGCCATCGCCACCACGTGCGCCCCCGCCGTCGTCCCCACCTGGGCCTGGCACCCAAGGGTGCTTCTTTAGTGGCGGAAGTGAGAGAGAGAGACAGATGGCTTCCCTGGTTCCCTCCTCTCCTTTCCCTCCCTTTCCAAGCAGACCTACTTAGCTCAGCACCCGTGAATCACTAAGCCCAGCACCCATGGGTGACAGACTTGGCGGAAACCCTGTGTCTCCCCCCCCCCCCCCCCACAGCTGCTTCCCCCGGCGAGGGTGTCTCCGGCCTCCGATGTCAGCAAGCCAACCCCCCCACCTTCCCCCAAGCCCGGGCCTAGGGCGTCACCCTGAGTGGCCGCTCCCACGCTGAGGAGGGGGGAGCCCCCCCCCCAGGCACCAAGCTGATTACTTGCAATTGGCAGGACTGAGGTGGGAGAGGTCCCCAGGCCTTCCCTCCCTCCCTCAGCTCAGGCTAGGCCCTGGGTTGCAAGAGGGTTCTCTCAGCCTGGGGATGTCTGCTCATCCCAGGGTCACCTCCCCACCCCACACCTTTCCCAGAGGGCCTCCAGTGGCTCCCCCAGCTAGGCTCTGGCACCTCTCCGGGGCTGGGCTCGGGGCTCTGTTTACCGGCAGGCATCGCTGTGGAGACGGCCTGGGGGAGGGAGGGAGGGGGCAGCCTGGGCTGGAAGACAGGCAGGAAACAGGATCCAACCGGGACACTGAAATTTTAATTTGCCGGTCACTTTGGGGGTGGGGGTATTTATTATTTAGTTGAAATTGGCCTAGGCCAGGCAGCTCCCTGTTCAGGAAGGGGAGCTATACACCCAGGGTCTCAGGCGTTTGGGGACACTGAGGCCAGAGAGGCAGAGTCCTGTGTGGCCTGGTGTGGGGATGGTTTCTGGGCAGGAGTGCCTCGTCCTTGGTGGCTTTTGGGTGCATTCTGTTCTTTTCCTTGAGGCTGTGTGACCTGTAACTCAGTCCTTGTCACATAGAAGGAAACCCAGGCTTGGAGTGAGGAGGGCTCTGGTAAGCGGGGGTCTTCGAGGCCAGAGGGACAGAGGGACTGGGAGGCACACGGGATAGACTCAAGGTCATGTCCCTGGTGGTCTCCCCCTGAGTGTAGGGGTCTTCCCAAAAGTCCCCTAGTGTTCCAGGGGACTCTCTTCCAAAAGATTGGGAGGCTGGTGTCTGGGACTGGATGCCGTAACTAACACCTGTCATGGCTAGGGATCCTGCCCACAATGACATTGAGCCCAGAGAGGGACAGTGAGACTCCAAGGTCACACAGCTGGAACCCTAGTCTGTCCCCTGGTCCCATGCATCTGCTACCCTGGGGACTGGGCACACGGTGGGCAGTGTACATCTGGGTTCCAGGTTTACAGTGCCACAGTTGCACCCCTGGTCCCCAGGGCCTGACGCGGGGAGGGCCCACAACTCTTGTCTCGGATCCTTAACCTGTGTCTGTGTGTCCTCTTGGGTTGGGTTTCCCCGGGGTCTGCTCGGGGCACCCCAGGGTCTTTGCCACCTGAGCCACCCTGGCCTTCCCCCATCACAGGCCCTGCAGCGAGCCAGGAGAGCAAGCTGAGGCAGGGTCTGCAGCCCACCAAGAGGGGCCAAATTCCCCCTCTGCCTCAGTTTCCCTGACTGTGTCCTCTTCCCTACTTCCCGCCGCCAACCTTAACAGGTTTGGAGGGACTGGTGGGCGGCAGCGGCTCTGCCGTCCTGAACTGGCAGAGGGACCCCAGTCCTGCCAGCCCCCCAGGGTGATGTTGCCCCATAGCTCCTGTGAGGGCAGCGCCCCTGTGCCCTGAGCTCCCTGGGGGCTGTGTCGGGGGAGGGGAGAGGCGCCCTGGGAAGAACGAGTTAGGCAAGACCAGCCAGGTTCAAATTCCAGCTGGCTCTGTGGCCCTGGGCCCTGGCCTCCCCTCTCTGATCTAGTCCCCCGTGTGTTGAGGGAGGGGCCCCGGTTCCAGACCCACTCCCAGCAGTGTCCCCTGTCCTCAGGTGGGATGAGGGTGGTCAGCCCTCCTCCAGCACTGTCTCAGGGTCCGGCCTCCTTTCATGTCCACTCTGTGGGATCTGGAGTGTGGCCTGAGGCCCGGCCCCTCCATCTGTCCCCTCAGCAGGCTGGGGTTGGGCCACTCAGTGGCCCTCCCCACCCACACCTTTCTGGTTTGACGGGAAATAGGCCGGGCCCACCTTGAGCCAGGGGAGGGAGGTGGCGGATTCTGCAGGCCCCTGGGCCAGCCAGGGACCTTCTGGGGAGCATTTGCAGGTGGCTACAGGTGGCAGGAGAGTCTTGCCAGGCCCCCTCAGACTTGCTTTCTGAGGGCATCCTGGATAACAGGTGCAGCTAAGCTCAGTTCTGTCCGTTCAGGGTCCTTTTGGTCTGACTTGGTTGCCCCCAGCAGCAGGAGCCTCACCCCTCCATAGCGGGGAAGGTCTTCCTTTCCACTTGGAACTAGGCCTCACTTCTGGCTTTCCTGGATGAGTGGCACTCGGAGCGTGGGAACAGGGTGGGCCTGGGCCCCACCCTGGAGCTGGGCTCCCCACAGGCCTGCCTGTCCCCGCCCCCACACTCACACACTTCCCACTGGGCCGGCTGCCTTCCTGCCTCTGGCCCTTTAAGGCCCCCGGGCAGGAAGCCCCTCCCCATTATGGCAATAAATGCACAGTAAATGGCGGGGCCTGAGTGAATCCTGCCTGGCCCTCTGCTGCTGCTTAGTCGGGTTGGGGAGGCCACCCCTGGGCCCCCAATGAATTCCTGTTCAATTAGACCAGGCCAGGCGGGCATTGGCATCAGGTCAGGGCTCTGTAACCCATAGGGACCAACCCTTGCAACACAGGCCGGGGAGGGGGCGGGGGCCGCGGGGCAGGGGCCTGGCGGGCTGTACCTGCTGCCAGGCTTGCTGTGTGACCTTGGGGTGGCTGCCCACCCTTTCTGGGCCTAGTGAAGGCCAGGGTGAAAAGCCCCAGAGCCCCAAGGGGTTGATGGGCGCACCTGAGCAGGGGTGCAGTGTGCGACCTCAGGCCAGAGTCCCCAAGGAAACTGAGGCCCAGAGGGGCGTGGCCTCCTGCAGGAGCTCTCGCAGGAACCCTGGCAACCTCATCTGCCGCCTGGGCCCTGCCCCAGGAATGTGAATAAGGTGGTGGGTGGCAAGTTTTCCGCCCGGCCCCTTCCCAGAAGCCCCCTCTTTCTTCCTGAGGACCTGGAGGCCAGTCCTAGCCTTCACCTGTGTGACCTTGGAAAGACCCCAGCCCTAGGCTTCCACCCCTCTCCCACTTCCAGACCCTTGGTCCCTAGTACCCTTCCTCAGCCCCTGGGGCCCTCGCAGGTACTAGCGGGTAGTCCTAGAGGAGAGGTGGGACCGGCAGCTGTCCCCTGATACTGGGTGTGTCAGTCTTCCAGGTGGGTGGAGCAGGGTGTGGGCCTGGGTCTTTGGTTCATCTGACCTTTTGCTTGACCCTACTGTACAGTTGGCCTCAGGAGAGGGTGCCCCACCTCTCTAACCCAGAAGGGGCCTGCCAGGGCCTGCCCCTTGCCCGGCCGCCGACTCAGCACTGAAGAGCCCCAGAAATCCCACGGAGGCAGGCACAGGCAGGAACTCTTGTGTGGGGACCCCAGTTATCGTTGGGAAGGTCTCCCTGAGGAGGGACATAGGCCTGGAGCTGGGCAGCCTCAGTTCCTTCATGGTTGACTGGTGTGCTTCACTGGAGCCCAGCAGAGGTTCTTGGCGCCCTGTGTGCCCCAGGAGCTATGGCTGTTCTCGGGGCCTGCTCCTCACCTGAGGCCTCCAGAGGCCCAGGGCGTGGCGAGGCAGGTGTCTGCTGGGGCCCTGGGCACCCTGTCACCTTTGTGGGGGGTGGATGTGATATGGGGCTGGCTTCTGTGGCCCCATGTCTCCAGGCCTGGCCTAGCCATGACCCAGAGGCTGGAGCCTGGGCGCCTTCGCACTTAAAATAGGGCTCAGCAGCCCCTGGCCCTGGAGCGCTGCGCCTGGTGGGAAGCCAGGGTGGCCGTGCCCAGGGCAGCAGCTAGGCTGACTCATTTGGACTTTTTCAGGCCCTGGGGGCCCCTGTAGGAACACTTTTGAGCCATCTCTCAAGGGACCTGGGTCACTCTGGCTGGGGGACATCTTTGGGGTCACGTGCCCCCTCCCTCTCCGTGGCTGGCTGTGGCTGGAGGGGACAGGATTGTCTTGTCTGCCCACATTCTCCCCAAGGCCCAGGGCCAGACAGCAAGTGGTGGGAGGGGGTGGAAACCACCCATGGGGGCTCCTCGAAGCTTCCCAGGGTTGTGCCTTGGTCACCCCCTCTGGCCCCCTAGTCCCTACAATCACATCTGAGTTGTCCCTCCCCGTCCAGGGTTCTGCTCAAGCAGCTAGCTGGTGGGGCGGGAAGAGAGGGTGGGTGGTGGCCGAGGGGCACAAAGGAGTCTGTGTCACCAGGCACTCCTGTGAGAGGAGACCCACCATGGACGGTGCCTCCCTCTTGAACCTCTGGGTGAGCACCAGGCCAGGCATGGGACAGGAGGGGCCCAGAGGCCTTGGGAAGCTGAAGAGGGTGCAGCTTGGGCCCTGTCCCTTCTAAGGACGGCCTGCAGTGGCCCTTGGCCCTACAATGGCAGGCAGGAGGATCTGGAGGAATGTGGGCCTTGTTGGGTGGTGAAGGGCAGCCTGGCTCCCTGGAGAGGGCGGAGGGGTGGGGACAGCGCCAGAGGGTTGCACAAGGCCGTGGGCAGATGAGTCACAGCTGGGGGGGGCAGAGACGAGGAGGGATGGGGACGGGTGGGACAGCCTGATACCCCTCTGCCAGGGTCCTCCGGGAGTGGTTGCCCATTTGTCAGATGGGGAGACTGAGGCCTGGCACATATTGAGTGCCATTCTGGGGAACAACCAAGACAGGAGGCCCTGTCCTGTGTGGGGGCGTGGCCTGGTTGGCAGTTTGGTTTCCCCTGTTACTCACTGGCCTGACTTCACTGTGGGGTCGTGGATGGATAGCCTCCCTCTACAGGACCCAGGTCTGGTCTGCAGGCACAGGGAGTCCAGCCATTCTCTGGTGACACCTTCCTCTAGCCGGGTCCCCTCGGCTGATAGCCATCTTTCCCTCTCCCTGCAGGTGTCGGTGGGGAAGATGGCTGGCGGCGTGGATGGTCCCATCGGGATCCCGTTCCCGGACCACAGCAGCGACATCCTGAGCGGCCTGAATGAGCAGCGGACACAGGGGTTGCTGTGTGACGTGGTGATCCTGGTGGAGGGCCGCGAGTTCCCCACGCACCGCTCGGTGCTGGCCGCCTGCAGCCAGTACTTCAAGAAGTTGTTCACGTCGGGCGCCGTCGTGGACCAGCAGAACGTGTACGAGATCGACTTCGTGAGCGCCGAGGCGTTGACGGCGCTCATGGACTTCGCCTACACCGCCACGCTCACGGTCAGCACGGCCAACGTGGGCGACATCCTGAGTGCCGCGCGGTTGCTGGAGATCCCGGCCGTGAGCCACGTGTGCGCAGACCTGCTGGAGCGCCAGATCCTGGCGGCCGACGATGTGGGAGACGCAGGCCAGCCCGATGGGGCGGGCCCCACGGACCAGCGCAACCTGCTGCGCGCCAAGGAGTACCTGGAGTTCTTCCGCAGCAACCCCATGAACAGCCTGCCCCCCGCCGCCTTCCCGTGGCCTGGCTTTGGCGCCCCTGAAGACGACCTCGATGCCACTAAGGACGCTGTTGCTGCTGCCGTTGCGGCCGTGGCTGCGGGCGACTGCAATGGCTTGGACTTCTACGGCCCGGGGCCCCCCGCCGAGCGGCCACCCGCGGGCGACGGGGACGAGGGCGACAGCACCCCAGGGCTGTGGCCTGAGCGGGACGAGGATGCCCCGGCCGGGGGACTCTTCCCGCCACCCACCGCCCCGCCGGCTGCCACACAGAACGGCCACTATGGCCGCGTCGGAGAGGAGGAGGCAGCATCATTGTCCGAGGCAGCCCCCGAGCCTGGTGACTCCCCAGGCTTCCTGTCGGGCGCAGCCGAGGGTGAGGATGGCGACGCGGCCGATGTGGATGGGCTGGCGGCCAGCACGCTGCTACAGCAGATGATGTCGTCGGTGGGCCGAGGGGACAGTGATGAGGAGTCCCGCGCAGACGACAAGGGTGTCATGGACTACTACCTGAAGTACTTCAGCGGCGCTCACGATGGCGACGTGTACCCGGCCTGGTCACAGAAGGGCGAGAAGAAGATCCGGGCCAAGGCCTTCCAGAAGTGTCCCATCTGCGAGAAGGTGATCCAGGGTGCAGGCAAGCTGCCCCGCCACATCCGCACGCACACGGGCGAGAAGCCCTACGAATGCAACATCTGCAAAGTTCGCTTCACCAGGTGAGCAGGCGGGGTAGGACGTGGGGGGGCAGGGCTCGACTCTCAGGGCCTCCCTGCATCGCCCACGTCTGTTTGTTCACTGGGATCCATCAGCCTCCACGATGTTTTGTCTGATTTTTTTTTGTTTTTGTTTTTATTTTTCGAGACAGGGTTTCTCTGTAGCTTTGGAGCCTGTCCTGGAACTCACTCTGTAGACCAGGCTGGCCTCGAACTCAGAGACCCCCCCCTGCCTCTGCCTCCCAAGTGCTGGGATTAAAGGCGTGCGCCACCACCGCCTGGCCTGTTTCGGTTTCCTCAATTTGAGACCCGGGCTCCCCATGCAGATTAGGCGGGCCAGGAACTGGCAGAGACCCTCTTTGCTCTGCCACAGCAGTGCTGGGCAGAAAGTGCGCCACCGCACTGGGCTCCCCAGCCGGCCTTTGTTAGGTGCTTTCCAGGTGCAGGAATGCTGTTGTGCCCAGATGGGCCAGAGTCCCACCAGGCCACCAGCCAGTTGAGCAGGGGAGGCTCTCAAGCAGGGGCCAGCTGTGCAAAGGCCCTGGGGCCTGCTGTTAGCTGGAGTCTCTGGGTCTGAGCCTTAAGGTGTGGAAAGAACTGGGAAGGAGTTAGGGAGAGTTCAAGGGCAGTCCGGGGCTATTTGTGGTTGCATTTGAGCAGTCCAGAGGTAGTTCCTGAGCTGTGTGGACCCAGGGCAGACTAGACCTATGTGTGGCAGGCAGGGGTGCAGCCAGGCCCAGTGACTCAGCTGTTACCCCCTGCCCTGGGGTTCCCCCAGCCACGCCTACGAGGCCTGAAGAAAGAAACCATTGTCCTAACTTCCTGGCCCCACCCGACCCCCTCCCCAGAACCCCGGTCCCCTCCTCAGAGGGCAGGGGAGGAGGGTGCGGCAGGACTCCGGTGCCCAGGAGTGCCAGGTGGGGACAAAGAGCACCACGGAGGCGGTTGCTTCAGTGGGTGAGACTGGCAGTGGGGAATCTCCGCCCCCGGGGAGTGGCCTGGGGGACCGTGGGCCCCTCCTTTGGAATAGGCTCTGCAGGGACCAGCATGGTGGAGCTCCTGGCCTGCCAGCTGCCACCCAGCACTCTCCCTTCTCACCAGGTGTGCACCTGGCTCCACCCAGGCTTGGGGCTGGCTCTTCCCCACAGAGAAACTGAGGCCCAGGGAGGGGTGCCTAGTGAGGCCTTTTCTCCTGTGGCCTGCATACTCACCCCTTCTCTGGGGCCTTCCCCGCCCCCACCCCAACCGCCCCCTCCAGGCCTGGAGCCCAGGGGCCCCTGTGACTCACAGTGAGCATTGAGTAAGCCAGGCCTGTGGCAGCCGGGGCTATAATTACCCAGGCCGGGGCTTGGGGTGATGAAACTGGGGCTGCCTCCCACCCCCTCCCTGCTTCTGTGTGGCCCCTGTCCTGCTGTGCAACCCTAGGCCATCCAGTTCCCCCTCTGAGCCTTCTAGGGAACTCTCCCTTACACATCTAGAAAATCGTTAACCACTGGTGTGCTGGGTGGGTGGGGCCTGTGCAGGGGGACTGCCGAAGAAACCCCCAATAGTTGATGCAGATCGTGGGAGGGAAGTACAGAGGGTGGGGTGGGGTTCACCTCATGCATGTTCTCTTGGTACAACTGAGGCAGAGGCAAGGGTCTGGTGTAGAGGACCGGTGGCCTTGTCCTTCTAGCAGTAGGGAGCCATGAAGGGCGCATGGGTGGCAGCCTGGGCTGTGCCAGAGATGGAGCCCAAGCAGGAGCCAGGTGCCCAGGGTTTGGCAAAGGCAGAGGGGCCATAGGGCCTGAACAGGGGTTATTGCTCCTCGTGATCAAAGACGCCATCTGGGTTGCTGGAAGATTATGCGGGGAGTCCATGCCTCAGAACAGGACAGACAGAACTAAGAACTGTCACACGAGTCAGCAAGTGAGGGCTGGGAGAAAGTCACCATCTCAATGAGTGCACCCCCGGGCTCTGCGGGACTGTGGGCCAGTCGTCCCAACACTGGGCTGTGTCTCAGGTACAGGGGCACAGAAGGGAAGCCAGCCAAGATACATGTGAGGCCTTGGGGTGTGGGGAGCTGTGGTGCAGGGTCACTGTGAGGGTCTAGGAGGCCCCAGAGGGTGGCCTGGGGTGCTGCTGTCCTTCCATGCATGTTTTTGAGATGTAGTACTTTTCTTAGAGAGAGGGTCTCTCAAGGTGTAGACCAGGCTACCACCGCCCAGCCGGCGTAAAAGTCTTTCTGGGCCAGAGCACCCATAGCCCTGGGCCCCTTTTCCCGGTGGCATTTTCAGGGCCTGACATCCAGCAGGTGCCGAGTGAATCAGTACTGTTGTGCGAAGGGGCATTCCTGGGGTTGCACAGCAGTGTCCCTTAGTACGGGCTTTGGGTGGGGCTGGGGTCTTCGGGTGCCTGCTGACCGTGCCCCCACCCACTCGCCCGCAGGCAGGACAAGCTGAAGGTGCACATGCGGAAGCACACAGGCGAGAAGCCGTACCTGTGCCAGCAGTGCGGCGCGGCTTTCGCGCACAACTACGACCTGAAGAACCACATGCGGGTGCACACAGGGCTGCGGCCCTACCAGTGCGACAGCTGCTGCAAGACCTTCGTGCGCTCTGACCACCTGCACAGACACCTCAAGAAAGACGGCTGCAACGGGGTCCCCTCGCGCCGTGGCCGCAAGCCCCGCGTGCGGGGTGTGCCCCCCGATGTCCCCACTGGGGCCGCCACGCCTCCCGGGCTCCCCGACACCCCGCGCAATGGCCAGGAGAAGCACTTTAAGGACGAGGATGAGGACGAGGACGAGGCCAGCCCCGACGGCTCGGGCCGCCTGAATGTAGCAGGCAGCGGCAGCGATGGTGCAGGTGGCCCTGCTGTGGCCACTGCAGAGGGTAACTTTGCAACCTGACTTGTATTCAAAACAAACCAAAACCAAAACAAACTTAAGAGAGAAGAGAGAAAAAACACACCCGCCCTAGCACCACAGCTGTCTGTCCAGACGCCCTCCATCCATCCACGCGCGGACCTGTGTGCGTGTATATATCCATGGCCGTTGTGGGCACGCCTGCCTTTCACAGATTCTTAGGACGTGGCCGCACCCGCTCCCGTGCCCCTCGCCCCTGTCCGCGTGGGGTCCCACCCCGGGGGCCTCTCTGCCTGCTCCTGGCTAAGGTGAGGGTGATGGGGACCCCCAGGACAGGCGCCCGGCTCCTTGCTGGTTGGTTTTAGGGGTCTCAGACAGACCTTAAATGCTTTCTGTCCACTGTGAGTGGACGTTAAAATGGTCCCTGGCTCCCCACCCTCCTTCCTCAGGGCACTTACTAAAGAGGGGGGTGTCCCCTCGGCCTCCCTGCTCCCGTCCCGCCTGTGGCCTCGCACCTCTGCACACCCCTACCCTGGCCACCACTGACATAAAGTCTATTTATTCCCAAGCCTGGGTGGCCGGAGCTGGGATTTGGGGGGCCGCCGGGGTCCCGCCACCTTCTTTCACGGCACTTACACCTGGCGGGGTCCTCGGGGCCACTGCTCAGGGCGACCCCCCCACCCTCCTGTCTCCGCTAGCCTGACCCCACCCCATGTTCAGAGATTGAAAATTCGTCTTCACCCTGCGCCCCACTTTTTAAAGCACTTTTTAGATCTATTTCCCCTTTTCCTCCTTAAAGACAGTTTATATAGAGATATATATATAGAGAGAGATATATAAAATATTCTTTTCCTCAGAGGAGCCGGCAGCAGGCAGCAGTTTTGGGGGGATGTAGCCAAGATCAGAGGGAACCCCAGGGACTCAGGCAGGGACAGGGGAGGGGGGCAAGAGAAGCCACAGCTTAATGTCACAAAACAGCAATAAAACCCCAAGATTTTACTAAATACGAAGGGAAAACAAAAACTTAAAAAAAAAAATCAGCTAAAGCGGTGACAGCCACGTGGGGATCTTGGCACTTTGTAACTGAACGGGTACTTTTCATTCTTAAGAAATGTTTACAAGTTGCGCCCAGCTTCTATGAAAAATTGGAGAGAGAGAGCGAGAGAGAGAGAGAGAGAGAGAGAGCGAGCGAGCAAGCAGTGGAAAGTAACTAAGTCAATTTATTTTTGTATAAAATAAAGAAACCCAACCCATTGCTCCGGCAGAATCCACGTGTGTTCCCGAGGCTCAGGGCGGGGAGGCCAGGACGCCGCGGGAAGGGACCCAGGGTCCCCGAGTCTGCCAGGCCCCCTTTCCCCAGCCCAGTTGATTTTCTCTTGTCTCTGTTGGAGACCACAGGCCTGGGAGCCAGGGCCGCTGTCCCCTTCGGCTCGCCAATTTGCTTCCCAGCTCAGGGATGTCCCCGAGAGAGAGGGAGAGAGGGCTGGTCCCTGGCCAGCCAGACCCCACGACTCCTGCCCGGCCCCCCTTCCCGTGTGGTAGTACCTCCTAGGCACCCCCTTTTTACTCAAAGGCACTGACTGTAACCCAGGGGCCGGCACCTGAACCCCCACGCCCCCAAACTCCGGCTCCCCCCCAAAGGCCCGGTGTGACCGAGCCACAGGCCACGGACAGGGGCCGGGGTTGGGGACGATGCTGCCGGGTGCGGGCATGGGTGGAGGTGCCCCGTGTGTCTATTGACAAATGTCTTGTTCTTTGGCTCTAAAGGGAAGCTCGATAAGAAGGGCGCTTCCAGTCTCTAACAGAGAGGTTTTCCTTTTCATCCCCTCCCATCCCGTGAGCCTCCTCCCCAAAAGTCTCAGGATCCCCCCTTGGGGCCAGCAGAAGGGGCAGGCCCAGGGGCGGGGTGGTGCTGGCCTCCCTTGCACCCCACTCCCATGGAGAGCTGTCCCGGGAACCGGGCTGTGGCCAAGCAGGGCCCAGCAGCCCCCACTGCTCCACCCTCGCAATAAAACCAACCTTAATCACATGTCATCCTGGCCAGTGGCCACCAGACTTGGGGTGGGTGGAGCCCTTGGGGACTGTGGTGGGGGGTGCCCCATAGCCCGCCAGCGACAACGCAAACCCCCTTGGGAATTGCACTAAACCCTTGCCCCCAGCTCTGCGCTCAGCTTCTGCCCACCCACACCCACCTTGCCTTAACCGCCAGCCCGTCCTGGGGGGCCGCAGCCACCGCATGGGCCCATCGCCGGGACAACCCCAAGGCCCGCCCCCCTGCTCCCCATATTGCAATCACACACTGTATATAGAATGTGGATCGATTTTTACAAATTTTTATTTAAATTAAGGCCGTGATAAAAGTTGCCAAAGAGAATTGTGGAATTCACTAGAGGTTTGAGCGGAGGGTGCTGTAGAGAGAGAGATTTTTGTTTGGTTGTTTGGGGGTTTATTTTTGTGTGTGTGCTCTTTTTTTTTCTTTTTTTTCTTTTCAAATGCCTGGTACCAACGACAAAAAGAAAAAAAAATCGGAAAAAGATAACAAACTTGTTACTTCCATTATGGTGAATTTTCGTGTGTTTGAGTGAGAGAGAGAGAGAGGGCCCAGCCAGGGGGGTTCCGGGGACCCCAGGACTGGGGAGGGGACTGGCCTTCAGCTGTCCCCAGCCTGTGACCTGAGCATAGGCCATGCCTGCTGAGTAGTTGCTGCTCTTTGCCTTCCTACCCCACTGGCCTTTCGAGATTAAGAAAAATAAAATAAAATAAAAAGGCAAAAAAATAATAAAAATGAAAAAAAATCTATATATATAGAAACCAATGAATGTAAATGACAGACCTGGCCCAGCCATGGCCCTGCCAAGCTGGGCTCGAGTGGGCGGAACCAAAGCTAGTGCCCTGGGGTGGTCACTCAGGAGGACCCCTCCCTCCAGCAGCCACCACCCTGTCACCCTGTCCGAGTACAGCTGACCTTCCTCGGGTGCTCCCGTGGGTCCTCTGGTTGGGCGGCCGGGGGACGCTCCTGCTGAGGCAGCACAGGTGGGCATCAGGCCGGCTGTCAGGGACTCCTGGGAGTCCACAGTGCAAATCGGGATTGTAAATGGGGACACAGGCTGAAAGGAAAAATAGAAAAAAACAAAAAAAGACAAAAACCGACAAAAAAATAAAAAAGAGCAAAATCCTATTTTTTGAGAAAGAAAGATATTTATATTTGCAGTTTTATTTTAAAAAGTTATTTAAGCTGAGGAAACAGCCTTCCCGGAGTACGGGGTGGCTAGCACCGGACGGGTCAGGGGTCTTGGGGAGCTTCCTCACCCCAGGAATGATTATCTCAGTTCAGAACTAGCTCGCACTAAATATTGACTTATCTTGGTTGGGGGCACGGGGTTCAGGAGGCAGAGGGCCAGGGGTGCCCCGCCCCAGGTTCAGAATGAGGTGCCTTGGAATTTTAGGGCCCAGGCCTGGTGTGTAGGGTCCGGAGCACAGAACAGACATTCCACTGACTGGATGTAAGAATCTTTATAAAGTGGGGGAGGCAGAACGAAAACAAATCAATTGATTTAAAAAATGCACTTTTTGGGGGTGGGGGGACAAGATTTAAAAGTAATAAAAAACATACAAACAAAAGATTATGAAAAAAATCCGAAAAAAATAGAACTCATTTTTCTTGTACATAAAAGAAAAACCCAACCACTAAATGCAGCCTGTTACGACGTCTCCTTGCCTGGTCTCTGTGTTCTGTCTTGGTTTTTTTTTTTTTTTTTGGGTGGGTGGGGGAGTTTTTGGGAGACACCCAGTATCTGCCCAGTTTCACATGCCCAGAAGGTGGGGCTTGACAGAGGGACCCAGGGGGTCCCAGGGTGGGTGTTAGGTTTTTCCAGGCAAAGATGGATCACCTGGGCTGGTGACCTCAAAATCCTGGGTGTTTCAGGCCCTGGTGGCCTGTGCCTGGACAATAGAAACCCCCAAGTTGCTGTCCCCAGCTGCTATCCAGTGACCTTATCGGGCCTAGGGGGCCGGAAACCTCAGCTGGCTGTGGACAACTTCCTGTCCCCAGGAGGAAGTGGGAATTGGGGCCCTGTCACTAGGGAAAGGGGATGGGGTAGGCATGGGGTCCTCCCACGGGCTGTATCCAGGGCAGTGGAGCCGTGGATGGGTGGCGTGCACTTGGGTCCCGGGTGTTGGGAACCCACTAAGTCTGCCTGGACGTGTGCCCACCGAGTGTCTGCCGATTGCCCCTCGGGGCTGTCTGCTGGATGGCTCCAGGCTGCCCATTCCCAGATGGGAACCATGGGTGTTCCTTGGGCTCTCCTGGCCAGTGTTCCCAGGCCTGACCTGAGCGGGACAGGCTTCTGGGCCTAGAGGGTGCAATGCTCACACATGCTCTCGTGTAGGATTGGCTCTAGCGTGCTGAGGTTTTGTCTCGAGATCATACTAAGGCTTGCTTGCGTGGTCCACCAGCCTCCTCCACTTGAGCGGTCACAGCACATGGGTCTCACTGAGCACTATGCCTTCACGTCCCTGCACGTCCCTGGGTGTGTGTCGGAGCCTTGCTCCTGTTCAGGGTCGAGTAATATACTCCAGTGTGTGTTTCTACACGCCCAGAGACCCGCCCATATTTAACCTGAGGGGCCTCCTGGTGACATCATTTAACAAGCCCCCTCCAGCCTTTAGCTCAGGGGAGGACAGGCAGGTTACAAAGAAACAAAACAAAACCCACAGATGGCCAGGACTGGCTACTCTTGGTGTTTTTTTTTTAAATTTTATTTGCATTTTTAAAAAAACAATTAAATTAGAATACAAATATTAGAAAAGAGTGCCGCGGATGGCCAGGGCCCCCGGCCTCCCGGCGAGTTCATGCGGTGACACCGCCAGGCCGCCCGCTCCGGACCAGACCCGGTATTGCTTCCTGACAGAGTCGGGTGGGGAGGGCGACGGGCGGTGGAAGAGCGAGTCTCCCGCGGGCAGGGAGGCAGCTGAGGAGCCCGAGCCCGCAGCAGGGCTGCCCCGTGGGGAAGTGAACCTGAATGAATTGGAGTTACCGAGGTAGCTGGCTAGAAAACGACACCCCCCCCACGCCACGCGGGTCCGCGACACCACGTTATTGCACATTGTGGCTGCTGTCCCCCGGCCCGCCGCCCCACCATGGCTTCTCAACTAAAGACGCTCGCGGCCAGGCCAGCGCTCCAGGCTCGGCCTCAATGCCAGGAAAAGCACAACAGCCAAGCGCGGCCGTTGCCTGTCCAGTGTCCGAGATCCCTCCTGTGCCCCGCGGGGCCTGCTCCGGGAGGTGGCCCGAGGGCTGCCGGCCTGTGTTGATTTGCTCTTGTTTTTTCTCGTTTTGTACTTTTCTCATTTTTGTCACTTTACTGTTTTTTTTTTTTTTTAAATCCCCCCAAGAGGAGAGTCCAGAGATACGGGAGCCAGGGAGGGGTGGGCAGGGGAGGCCGGCGCGTCAGCAGGCGGGCACGAGACCCTTCTGGAATGGGCAGCGGCGCTTTGGCCGGGGGCCCTCATCGTCATCCTCGTCATCCTCGTCATCGTCATCGTCGTCCTCCGAGGAAGACGAGCTGTCCAGTGTGAGGTCGACCACATCGGCGCCAGGCTTCCCGTTCTCTGGGCCGCCTGCCGCCCCTGCCCCGCTGCCCGCACCGCCCAGTGCGCTGCTCATGCTGCCTCCCACGCCGGGGCTGCTGGAGGCCTGCGGGAGCCCGTTGGCATCCGAGGTGCCTGCGGGGACAGGGACAGTACTCAGCTGCTGGCCAGGCTGGCTGGCACACTTCAGGGGCGGTGTGCAGGCACTCACCAAGTACCAGGATAGGTCCCTGCGGGCTGCAGCTCGGCTCTTTCTCCGCACGGATTGGGCGCCAGGAGCCTTCGGCCAGGAACTCGATCTCGTCTGCGTCTTCGCACTCACTCAGGATCTTCGACAGCAGCCTTGGGGGCAGCAGAGTGGACGGGGTTGGGTCTGGGCAAACTCCACTGCCCCAGCCGGAAGAACTACACATCCTCTGGGGGCCTGTGGTCTGCTAACTTCCCACGGCCCAGGGCTGTTGGCTACCAACCTGAGCCTTCCTCCAGACAGCCCCTCTCCACTGGGGTGCAAGGGCAGAGGCACCTGCTGAGTCTGCCTCGAGCCCTGGGCTAGGGACAGCCTGGGCGGAAGAGCACAGCTGGGCAAGAACAGAAGGCAATTGAATGCAGCCCGCATGCGCAGTCCCAGGGTGGCACTCACTCCACCCAATGCTAGAGCTCGGCAGGGAAGCAAGTGGCCCATCCAGCCAGGAACCTGGCAAAGCCCAGCGCCTGCTGAAGGAGTTGGGCTGGGAGCAGCCTCAGTTTCCTTCCTGGGAGCATGGCAGGTTAAATGCTGACCTGGGACTCCCCAGGGTCTGCTGGGGACATACTCAAGTCTCCCAGCCAAGCCCAAGGACAGGCAGAAAGCACCTAGGGTCCCAGGCAAGAGGCCGCCTGAGGTGGCTCTGGGGATAGAGAGCTGCAGGTGGCGCCTGGCAGGAGCCTCAGGTACCACAGACAGCAGACGCAGTGTCTGGAGTGGAGAGCTGAGCCATCCCAAGGGGAAGCACGACCCCTCCCTTTCTGCTGTGGGGCAGAGTCCTGCAGGGCAGTCAGGACTGCAGGTGGCCACTTGCAAAGACTGAGGTCACAAGATCACAGGCACAGGGGACTCCAGGCAGAGCGAAACTAAGATACAGCGACCACCTCCATAACAAAGGCTCCAACAAGTCCTACAAGCCAGGCCACAGGCCCCACTGTCCCGCTGGAGTCTCCGCGCGCAGAGCCCGTCAGACTCACCCGTCTATGATCAGCTGGTCGTAGGCGGCGGGTTTGTCACACACAGGGCACATCCACGTGGGCTTCTTCTCGTTCATCTGCAGGTAGAAGACTGCGTCGAAGCACTGCAGGTGTGCACAGGTCTCTGCGCGGCAGGGGACCGACAGCCGCATCTTCACCAGCTGCCAGGGAAAGGACAGGGCTGTGAGGACACTGTCCCACACGAGGCCGACCACCCACGTGGTTGGGGACAGATGGGGACTCACTGGGCAGATAAGGGACACTCGCACTCCAGTAGTGGCGATCTCACTGTCGGGGTCTAGGCGAAGCTTCTCTTTGACTGTGAGGTGACAGAGGGGACAGGCGTCAGAGGGTGGGGTCTCTCCACAGCTGAAGGAGACTAGGAACTCACGGAGGCCAGGCTGGCCTCCACATCTCCTTGAGCCTTATCCTTCTGCCATCAGTTCCCGAGCGCCAGCCCACAAACCCTGCTCACTCCACACAGGGACCCGCAGGGCGTTTCTGCAAAGTCCCAGGCAGCACAACCTGCTAATGCCACACAGCCTGGAGGACTCAGCTGTGAGCAGCATGGAGACCCTTTAACCCAGGCCATGCAGCTTCAGGGACACTGAGCAGGCTCAGCCCAGGCACAGACAGCACACCTGTGAGTGCTGTCCCACCCTGGCCACCAAATAATAAAGTTGGTGGCCTTGGTCTGCAAAGCTTGCCTTCAACTCTCCAGGTATAAGCCACCCCCCCCAGGGGGCCTGGGCCACGTCCTCCTGGTCAGGAATCTTGGCCCAGCACGGTCAACCCCAGCTTGGAAGGGTGACAATGGGCCTGGATGCCTCCGAGGTGGCTTGGACCTGTCCTGCAGAGAAATGGCCACCGGCGACATTCAGGGCCTCTGAGGCCCCATCAGCCAAGTGTGGGTGGGCACTGTGGGCTGATGCCGCAGAAACTCTGTCTTTCACAACCACACTGTCTCATCCGAAAACCCCTTGTCACAGCCGGGTGACAGTGGCCCCACGCCTCGGGAGGCAGAGGCAGGAGGATCTCTGTGAGTTTGAGTCCAGCCTGAGCTACAGTGCTGGTTCCTGGACAGCCAGGGCTCCACAGAGAAACCCTGTCTCCACAAACCAAGCACCATCACAAGTGCCCTGGCCTGGATCTCCAGTGTCACCTGCCTCCCAGACTGCCCAGCTGCCCTTGCTCTCCAACTAAGTCAGGAGGCCTGAGCTCACAGACTGGACCCTGAAACCCCCACATCCAGATCCAGAACCCCGACTGCAGGCTGACACTGTGTCTTTGCCCCCAGTCCCTCAGCCACCCTTGCACACACCACGGGTGCTGCACACCCTGGAACAGAGCAGGTCCCACCGGGCACAGCCAGGCCCTGGGGCCCCAGCTGCTCACCCAGCGCCTTGCAGAGTTCTGGATGCTTCACACCGATCGTCTTCAACCTCTGCAGCAGGTCTGAGGAGGTCAGCTGCCGCACCAGGTACAAGGCTACGGAGTAGCTCTGTGGACAGAGCGGCTGCAGCATCAGGGTGCTGAACGCAGGGTGGATGGGGTCAATGTGGGATGGACAGGGTGCACATAGGGCAGTGGGGCTCGGGCACAGGGGGCTCACCTTGCCGTAGTTGCCCCAGGTGACAGTGATGCGGTTGGTGGCCGAGGACAGATACATGAGGTGGGTGAGGTTGATGGGTCGACAGGGTCTCTTGGGTTCCACACCAGGCTTGTTGGAAGGGTAGTAGCCCTGTGAACAGAGATGTGCTCAACCCCACCAGGTCCCATCCTTACCCTGTGTCCATGTCACCCCGCGCCCTGGCTGCTGTCGACTGGCTCACCGGCACTGAGCAGTAGCTGTGGTTAACCTTGACAGCGATGTTTGGTGGGTACTGATCCTCCTGTGGGCAGCTGGTGTCAGAGTAGCAGATCCTGGGGAGACAGGGGACACAGGGGGCTGTGAAGACAAGCAGCAGAGGTCCCAACAATGACAACAGATGGTAGAGGTACAGGGGTGGACAGGATGAGGCTGTGTGTGCAGAGTGATGGCCACAGGAGAGGCGAGGGCCAGGGCACTGCTTGCGTACCTCAGCACCACCTGCACGGCTTTCACTCCAGGCTGCAGCTCTCTGTGGGCAGGGCACAAGGCAGGAGTCAGTGGGCAGCACAGACCACCCTGGAGCCCTCCCCATCATCACCAGGTGAGTAATAGGCAACAGGACAGAGCATTCCTGGCCCATGCCAGGAAGAATCTGTGTCCATCGTAGGGGTGAGGAAGGAGGCGGGCAGAGGACCTGGCCATACCCCAGCCTGACCTCTGTTCTGCCAAATGGCGTAGGGACAGTCACAACCGTAAACACAGCTCGGCTGTGCTGTCCTGGCCACACCCTCAGAAAGTTTATTCATACCCATCTTTCCCAGGGAACCCTGGTGACATCTAGATGAATGTAGCTGGGCTCTCCTGGCATGGAGTGATGGGTGCTCGTGAGCCTGCGGGGCCCACATGGCCCAGCACAGGAGGGCACACGACAAGGGAGCTGCTGGCGGTGGACGCACCTGGAGTTGCGGATCATCTCCACCTGCCGCGGCGTCAGCGCAAAGATGCATGGGCTCTCCTGCAGCTTCTCTGCGTTCTGTGGGACTGAATGCATATGGGTCAGGCCGCCTGGCTACAGCTCCTCAGCCACAGGGCAAGAGGCCCAACCCTCTCTGCCTGGGACTCAGGGGACACATTCTGGCCCCTCCCACTCTGGGTCCCTTTAGAAGAGGGTGCTCCAAAGGCAGAATGGTAGCTACTTATATCCTGAGGCCACCGTGGCTCCAGGAGAGACTGCTGGCCTAGTGTGCCCCAGTTCCTTCCCCAGCAGAGGGCTCTGACCATGTGGACATGTGACTCAGCAGTGGCCTGCAGTGCATCCACAGCAGGCCTCTGAGGGGCAGGAGGAGGGAGTTCAGAGCCAGCCACCCTAGTAAGCAGTAGGCTTGAGCAGAAGCATCTTGGGTCCAAGGGCAGCTGGCTGCAGGGAGCAGGCCCCAAGTTCCACCCAACACTGCAAGATCAACCAGTGCCCCACCAGATGGCGTTCCCTGTCTAGCCACAGGCACTGCTAGCAGGTGAGGCCCCCAGAAGTCAAGTTCCTGTGACACCCTGTTTACAAGGAATGCTGACACTGGGTTGGACTGGCCTGGGACCGTCTCAACTAGACGCTGTGGGACCAGTCACAGTGAGTGTAGGCAGGTTCAGGGCTGGGAAGTGGAGCTGCTCCAGTGAGGGGAATCACACCTGCCCGACTAGGATCATGGAGAGAGCCCATGGGTGCTTGGGTGGCGGGCGGCCGCTGCTGAGCAAACCTATAGGTCCTGAAGGACGAGCTGGAACAATCGCCCTAAGGGAGGCTGGGTAGCTTCTGTGGCATAGGACCCAGGCTGCTGGGTGAGTACACTGCTGGGGTGGGTCCCACACGCTAGCAGTCAGCTGAGGCATGACCCACCCTATGCTGTTCCCCAGGCCAGGACCTCTGCCATGGCTGTTGGTCCCCTCATCCATCAGCCAGGCCCTACAGCTGTAGCCCCGCCAGGTCTGAGACACTGAGGGCAAGGTCTCCTCAGCAGCACCAGCTGGGAACTCCTCCTTGGTGGCCTTACAAACCAGGCGCACCCTTGCCTTAAGGCCTCTGTACCTCGGTTGTCCCACCACCACCCCAGTCTCCCCCAAGAGAGGGTCTCACTTTATGACCTGGCTGGCCTTGAACCTGCCACCCTCCTGAGAACCTGAGTAAACACCAGGACTTGTTGGGAGGAGCTCAAGGCCAACCTGGCAAGCAGGCACACACACAGCAACCTTGCTCCATCTGCCCCCCCATCAACTACTTTCCCTTTCTCTTTGGCCCACTGCAGCATGGGCGCGGGTGGAGGTCCACACCAGACACGACACACACTACACATGGACGGCCCAAGAACAGAAGCTAAGGAACCCACAGTTGCACCCCCACCATGCCTGAGGTGGGCGAATACCAAGGGATCATGAAGGGTCAACAGGGACGGGTGGGACAGAGCACTCAGGGTCATGGAACACAACACCTCTCTTAGCCTTATGCACTCCAGGACTGGAAGGTGGACCAGTGGGGACCCAAGGCAACCTAGAACTTTTGGGTACCTCAGCACCACGAGAAAGCAACACCGCGTCACCAGCTCAGGCAACCCTAACAGGGCAGCACTGCGGGCTTGAGTTTCCCCCAGCTGCACCCCAGCCTGCACACAGAGTTGGGGCAGCATGGAGACTAGCTCTGCGGACAGGGTACCAGTCAACTCCACTGTGTTGCTGACCTGCTTCAAATCAGTGACCCGAATTGGGTATCAGGGAGCAAGGGTCACGCCAGGTGCAATGGCACATACGTGTCAACCCAGGCTAGGGAGGTAGAAGCAGGCGAGTCAGAGGTTCAAGGCCACCTTGGGCTACCTAAGACCCTGCCTCAAAACACAGCACACACACGAAAAAATCATGCAAAAGATGAAGACAGACAAAGGCCGTGTTTGAAGGGAACCACAGTGGAGGAGACGTCATAAGGACAGGGCAGGGCAGGGCATTCTGGGCAGTGGTGGTGAACACCTTTAATCCCAGCACTCAGGAGGCAGAGACAGGCGGATGTCTGTGAGTTCGAGGCCAGCCTGGTCTTTAAGAACTAGCTCTAGGACAGGCTCTAAAGCCTGTCTCTGTAGAGAAACCTTGTCTCTAAAATACCAAAAGGACAGGGCAGGCAGTGGGGTGTGACCTTGAGGACAGACAGCAACCAAAGGCTTGGGGGGTGAGGAGCCACAGTCCTGCAAAGACCCTGGGGCAGAAGGAATCTGACAGGCCTTCACAGTCAGCAAGTGCTATCGGGTGGCTCTGATCCTAGCACTGCAAGGCCTCAGGCTAGTGCAGTGGTTCTCAACCTGTGGGGTGTGACCTCTCTGGGGGGTTATTTTGACCCTTTCACAGGGGTCAAAAAAAAAAAACCCCACTGGAAACCACCGATCTACATTACAATTTATAACAGTAGCAAAATTACACTTATGAAGTAGCAACAAAGTAACTTCACGGTTGGGGCCACACAACGTGAGCAACTGTGTTAAAGGTCGCAGCACAAGGAGGGTTGAGAACCTCGGACCTAGAGCATCATAGGCTCCAGGCCAGCCTGGGCTACACTGTTAGCCCTGTCTCAAAAACCACATAAACAAATCAAGAAAGACAGCATGGTAGCCAGGGAACATGGACCCATGTGGGCAGCAAGGGGAAAGAGTAGGGCTGAAGAAGCTGACATCCTAGGGACCTGAGGGTCACAGGTCACTGGCCCTGGCCACCTCCTCAGGTCCAGGCACGATCTCTACACTTCCGACCACAGATGCCCAGGACACCCTCCAGCCGCACAGCCCTGGGGTGGGGGAGAGGAGACACAACCCTCCCCATCCAGTCCTGTGCTGTCCTCACTTCTGCTGCCCTAGGCCTGCCTGGCTCAGGAGTAGGGAAACAGCAGACAAGGGTGCAGGGGGGGGGGCAGGAGCTCAGGTTGCCGTGTGTACGCGTATGAGCCTCTTGCCCTCTCTGGTTAGCAGCCCTCTTTAAACGGGATGTTAGTGCGCCCTGGTCTGCAGCTGGCCTGTGGCCCTCCTCCCTCCCACTCTGCGTGCTCAGGTGATTTATGGGCTCTGTCTGCCCGATGTAGGATGAGCAGGCAGCTTTTCCGGGGAATCCTGAAGGAGCATGGGGCTCATTCTGGCCTGGGCAAGGGGCTGACCACCATGAACTAGCTTGTGCTTGGAGGGCCCAGGTCAGGGCAGGGCAGGCCTGTGAAATAACGGGGTTTAGAGCTTGAGGGATCATGGTCTTAGGCCCAGGATCAGAGCTCCTAATCCAGGAGCCCCTCAGGGTGTGGGACCCACGGAAGGGGGTGTCCTGGTGGGAAGGCAGGTGAGGCGGGCTAGTCCTCTTTGTTCAAGCTGCTGGAGTAGACAGGGGAGCATGCTCTCCCGGAGATCAGGTGACCAGGGTCCCTGGGGGCTCAGGGCACAGCATTGCATTGTGGGGCAGAGTGACGGCTGGCTTGCTCTGCAGGAAGGAAGCCCTCCATGCAGGCTGGCAGGCAGGGGGACCAATTCCCTGGCACTTGGGTCATCCTCAAGATGATAACCAGCAGCTTGGCCCCTAGCTGCCAAGGGCTGTGGAAACCTTGGAGAAGGCAAGATTGCAGTACTTGAAGCATGGCAAGAAGGTGGCAGGGCCAGAAGGCTCTGCCATAAGCCAGCTTCAGTGCCATGGAGGGTGGAGTCTCAGGCTAGGGGTGGAGCCTTGAGCCAGGGGGTGGGGCCTCAGGTCACAGAAGTAGCCCTCAGACAGGCCAAGTGCCACCCTTCCTCAGGCGCTTGCAGCAGTCCCAATTAAACAAACTCCCCATCAAGTCCCAGGACAAGGGGAACAAACGGCCTTGCGACAGCAGGAAGGGACCACTCAGTGGAGAACAGGCCACAGGGATGTGAGGGTGAGTCTGCCAAGTGCTGGGACCAACCTCTGGGCTCTAGCAGGAGAAACCTAGATGTGGGCCTCCCAGGGCCATCTGTGCCCCACAGACGGTGGTCTGCTGGTCGAGGCCACCTGACAACCTAACCTGACAGCTTGGAACACAGCTAGCTCCACTTACATCTGCTTTTCTTGAGACAGGGTCTCAAACTTGTCGAGCAGCTGGTCGAGAGTGACCTTGAACTGCTGATCCTTCTGCATCTCCCCCCAAGTGCTGTGATAACTTGAGTTTGCCACCATGCCCAGCTTTTTTTTTTCTTTTTTAAAAATCGGAATCTATTTGCCAAGGCTAACCTCAGACTCACGGCACTCCCCTTGTCGAGCTGGGGAGAGATACAGGCTGCCAGGCCTCGGTGCTGGTCAGCAGGCCAGTGAATGCTCTGCTCACTATGGTACCTACGTCCTCAGTCATTGCTGTTTTTTAAAAACAGTTTTGCCCTGTAGCCCAGAACTCACAATAATACTGCCTCAGCCCCTAAATGCTGAGATGACCAGTGTGACCTGCCATGCCTTTCTATGGCACGTGGCCCAGTGGCTGAGCCTACTGTGGAGATCCCCCAGCCGATACCCACCACTCACCCAGCTCGGTGGGCTTCAGCAACTCGTCCAGCATGTTGAAGAAGGGCAGCTTCACCAGGCGCACTTCAGGCTTAAGGGCCTTGGTGGGCAGGCGTCCCAGTCCATTCAAGTACTTCCCGTACAACACGGGGTAGTCCACGGTGGGCCCTGACAGGGGAGTCCTGGGCATGGAGTGCAGAGCCAGGGGGTCCAGGGGCCGTGGCGCCTGTGGGCTGGGATCCACGTTCTTCTTGGCGTAGCGTGTCTCATACAGCTCTTTTATCTTCTTGAAGAGCTCGGGGCTGCAGTCGAACTGCACCAGCTGCAAGGCCCTGGTCACCAGCTCATGCTTCAACCCACTCTTGCTGCGGCCCACAAAGCCCAGAAGCATCTGTAGGTCCGACACTCGGAAGCTCATCACCATGTTCTGTGGAAGGGTGACCACAGCGGCTCTCAGCGGTTGCCCTCTAACATGCCTGGGCGCCAGCCACCAGAACCCCTTCCTGTCCCTCACAGCCTCCTCTTCTGGTGTGACGTGTACATGAAACAGAAGGACTGCCTGCCTTGGCTACGGCAGGGGCATGGCTATGTCCTAAGACAGCACTCCTGGGCAGAGGTTTCAGGACTGAACCCTGAGGAGGCCTCTTAAACTGCTTCCCATGTGTGCTACCCAGACTAGGTAGGATTTGCTAGTCTCGGGGAAGGCCCCCAGGGCACTGTGGACTGGACCCGGTCTTACAGTGAGGTGTCCTGAACCCTGTACCTGGTCTCCACCCAACCATGCCAGTTCCCCGGGCATCACCCAGGGTGCCTAGGAGCAGGATGGGCCTACATGAGAACAGCTGGTGCCTGAAACCAAGCAGCTGCACAGGTCAGTGACCAAGCTGATGACACAGTATTAGATGATAGAAAGGCCCAGGGACAGATGTATGGGGGTCCCTCGGGTGGGGCCTGCATTCACAACAGCTGACATGAGGGCATGGCAGACCCCCCAGGTGGAAGGACCAAGGCTCCCTGAGGGACAACCTGGGCCTCCTGTGTTAAGTTCTGCAGCTGGATTGAATTCAATGAAAATTGGAGATAGAGAGGGACTTCCATGGGACTGGCTGATGGTCCAAGTGGCTGGAGGGGACACAGGCAGCTGACTCAGGCCATGAGCCCCAAAGAAGCCTGCAGGACACAGAAAGCACACCTGACCAGCCCGGAGGTCCCAGTCTCAGGAGTCCATCACGTTTGGTACCCACCTGATCACTTGGGGCACATGGCCCTTGTGAGCAAGAGCAGTGTCCCAGGAGGCTCCCAGAGCACCTGGGACTTGGGTTGCCAACTATGACAGCATGATGTGAGGCCTCTTGGTACAACGGGCTGGGATGGAGTTTGGCCAGTGGCTACCAGGCTTTAGACCTCTTGCTGGGGAGCCCTGACTCTCCAGGGACTCCAGGGTATGTGGCCCTTGGGCACCCTCAAAGGAGCCTTGATTTCCTACCTCATGCAGGGCCATGCAGCACACACACCATGTAGTTAGCACGTTTGTACTAGAACAAGTCCAAGCCCTAAAGACTGAGGAGAGGGGTGCCAGAGCCAGGGGGAGTCCCATCACCCATGATGGATGGCAAACATCCCAGCACCCAGGTCGTTGCCATGTGGTCTGGGTCAGGTTTCCCAGCAGCTGCTATACCCCAGCAGCCTGCTAGGGACAGCATGGCACTAGGACAGGACACAGCAAGATGTCTCCATCCATCGCTCAGAGTGCACTTCCCACCCGGGCATGGCTACCAGGGCTGGGTTTATAAACAGTGTCAGCTCCATGGTGTCTAAAAAAAAAAAAAAAAAGCTTTCCACTTGGGGCTCAATGAGAGGCAATAGTCACTAGACCAGGCTCTTCAGAAAGCCAAGACCACTGACAAAGGATGAAGGCAGCCTACAAGCCTGCCACGGGGCCTGCTGAATGGTCCAGTCATCCTCAAATGCCACCATCGCCTCTGATAAGCCCCAGTGGACCACAAAGGACAGAATCTCCAGCCCACTGTGACAGATGGAGGAGCCTCCATTACACTCAATGTTCTCTGAGGGGTTGTGATGGGGTCCCCCTGGACCATCACAGAGCTTCAAAAAAGAGGGTCAAGTTCAACTAAGGTGGGACTGGAGGTCCAGAAGGTCCAGTAGAGAGGGACCACACCCCTGCCACTGAGGAATGAGGTGGGCAAAGAGGCTTGGCCTCCCCGGAATGCTCCAGGATGCTACAAAGGGGGCTTCAAGCAGTAAGACTGTGCCTGGGACCTTCACAGTTCACATGTTCCCATCTTGAGTATCCCAAAACTCTATGAATATGGTGTACATTTTGGGTGAATGAACTGGGGGAGGAGGGAGAGGGATAATTTTTTTAATTGGAATCTCTAGAATACCCCAAAAGGTCCAAGTGGGACAGGGAAGAGCCATGTAACAGGAGAATCAGGAAAGAAGGGGTACAAGTTGTGACTTTATAGGAGGGAAGATGCCTGAGGGAGGCTGAGGTCCAGCAGGAACTCAGGAGGGAGGAGTGTGCTGGGAGACAGGACAGCACTGGAAGGTGGCGATGCTGAGCCACGCCTCAGAGAGGTTTAATGGGGACTCACCCGGTGGAGGGACAGAGCCCTGGCACCTCAAAGCAGAAATGGGGGGGGGGGGGAACAGGCCTAAGCAGTCCTCCCTTGGACTCTGTTCAGGGATCAATCTGGGGAGCAACACAGGAAAAAAGGGGGTGGTGGGTCGGGTGGGCTGTTAGGGAGCCCGAAACCCCGTAAGATGATTCGCCAGGATGTCGAGATTAAAGGTGGAGTACAGTGTAAGGATTACTGGAGAACGTGGTACCCCATTGCTGACTGGACCCCCGAAGGCAACAGAGGGGGCTGGGGACCTTCCCAGGAGGACAGGGGACAGCCAGTATGTAAGGGACGGAGGGGCGGTTCTCGGCGACTCGGAGACTCTAAAATGAACCCCGGAACTCATAGCTGTACTGAGTCTGGAGTCTTACTTATTCACTAGGGGGAGGTGCCAATGGGGACCCCGAGAATCAGAGGACTTGTGGTACTCCCTGCAGACCTTCCCCATGCTGTCCCGTAGGCGAGGAGAGATGCGGGGACCCGGACCTGAGTCCTCCTCGTTGCCTTGGAGACGGGTTGGAGAAGTCACTCTCTGCATTCCTTAGGCTTGGGAGACCACAGGGGACCCTCCAGGCCTTTCCCAGTGGGGCTGTCCCAAAGGAAGGGACAGTGCCTGCACCGGGGAAGCTGCGTCCCCACACTGTAGGGACTTCCAGCTCCGATCGGAAATGGAGTGACAGGAGTCGACGGCGACACTCCGAAGACGGTGCTGGCGACCCCGCCCCCGGTCTCCCCGCCCCCCGCCCGCAGCCTCAGCCCGCGTCCCGGTCGCGGCCCGGTCGCCCCGCACTCCCACACCCCTCAGCTCGCCCTCCCGGCTGGCTGCGAGGAGCCGTCAGCACCGCGCCACCCGCCAGCCCCAGCCCGCGCCGCCGCCGCTCACTCACTTTAGCCTCCACCAGCTCCGCCGCCATCTTGGCCACTAGCGTCCCCCGCGCCGGGAGGCCCCAGCCGTCGCGTCACGTGACGGCCCTCGACCGGAGGGCGGGGCTTGAGCGAGAGCCAATAAAAGCGGTAGCTGGCTCCTCCCCCCCCCCGGCCCCCGCCGAGAGGCGGGAGCTGCGTGCTGCGCAAGCGCGCCCGAGCGCCACCGCCCGAGGATCTGACCAATCGCCCCCACCCGCCCCTGTGCTTATTTTTTAAGGCGCTGGCTTTGGTCACTCCCACTAGGGGGTGGAGTGTAACTTCTTAAAGGAGAAGTTAGCCCTATCTCGCGCAGTGCAATCTGCCTTTTCTCTGGCTTCGGTTAAAAACTTACAAATACTTATTCATTTGGTGTGTACATGAGTGGAAGTCAGAGCAGTTCAGGAAAGTAGGTTCTCTCCTTCCACCCTGTAGGTCCCAGGTAGAGGTCCTGAGGCTTGGGGGCAACGGCCTTCCTGCCTCGTGCCTTCTCGCTGGCCACACCTTTTCTTAAAAGTGTTCACGCTGGGGCCTCCTGCCTCGTTTTCAATCGGACTCCTGGGGCTACTAAACTAATCTTTTTGAGACAAGGTCACCTTGCACCCTGCCTTTCCTGGAATTTTTTTTTTAAATATTTATTTATTTATTATGTATACAATGTTCTGTCTGTGTGTAAGCCTGCTGGCCAGAAGAGGGCCCCAGACCTCATTACAGATGGTTGTGAGCGACCATGTGGTTGCTGGGAATTGAACTCAGGACCTTTGGAAGAGCAGGCACTGCTCTTAACCTCTGAGCCATCTCTCCAGCCCCCTCCTGGAATTTTTTGTGTAGACCACTCGCCCCCTCCTCCAGAGTGTTGGAATTAAAGGTGTGCCCCACCACGCCCCATTAGTCTGGCTTCTGAAGGGTTTAGAAGCCCTCCCGAACCAGGTAGTGGTGGCGCAGGCCTTTAATCCGAGCTCTCTCAGGAGGCAGAGGCAGGTGGATCTCCTTGAACTCGAGGCCAGGCTGATTTACAGTTTACAGTGTGAGATCCAGGACTGGCTCCAAAGTTGAGATACCCTGTCTAGAAAAACAAAACAAAACAAAAAAGCAGGGCAGTGGTGGCGCACGCCTTTAATCCCACCACCCAGCACTCAGGAGGCAGAGGCAGGCGGATCTCTGGGAGTTCGAGGCCAACCTGATCTACAAGAGCTAGTTCCATGACAGCTAGGGCTGTGACATGTTAGAGACCCTGTCTTGAAAAACCAAAACCCTAAAAAAGCTCCAGTTGCCTCCTATTTTTGTTGGCTCGAGGCCATGTGGTCTTTTTTTTTTTTTTTTTAAGATTTATTCATTTATTATGTACACAGTGTTCAGCCTCCATGCCTGCAGGCCAGAAGAGGGCACCAGATCTCATTACGGATGGTTGTGAGCCACCATGTTGGGAATTGAACTCAGGACCTCCGGAAGAGCAGTCAGTGCTCTTAACCTCTGAGCCATCTCTCCAGTCCCACGGTCTCTTTTCTTTAGAGAGCATATGTTCGGGGAGACGCACATATGTTTGTGGGCGTCAAAAGACAACATTTACGAGATGGTTTTTCATCTTCCACCGTATGGGTTCATTCAGGATTGGAGACGAGTTCGCGGGGGTGTGGGTGTGCGCCTTCCACGCCTTCCACGTGGGTGTCGGCGGACATTTTGCTGGAATTACTTCCTTTAATCATGGGTCCCACATGGGTCCCGAGGATCGAACCCCTGGTAGTCATGCTTGAGAGTAAGCACCCCTTCCGGGGTGAGCCATTTCTCGGGTCCCTCCTTGGCCACCCAATACACAGAAGTCCCGCCCCGTCCCGGTTCTCCTTACTGGCGCTGCGGCCACGCCCACTCCAGCTGCGCCCCGCCCCGCCCCGCGCGGTTTCTTGGGGAGCGGGGCTCGCTCGCCCCCGAGGGCGCTCCTTAAAGGCGTCCGTTCTTCCCCTCACGGTGCGTTGGGTGACTCTCGCTTGTGCTGGTGCTTTGGAGGAAGAGTTGGGGTGAACAGGACACGGTCGGGCAGGTGTTGCTGTTCCCGCGAGCGGCTGCTGGCAGGTGCAGGGCTTGCTTGGCCTGTGGTACTGGCGTGGTGTGCTCAGCCAGTCCTGCACATTCGGGCTCCGCGTGCACATGGCTGGCCTCTTCCAAAGCACACAGACGCAGACCCCCCCAAAAGCTGCCAATATAGCTGTTAGGGATTTCTTAAGACGGACCTCTCCGCCCACGCAAATAATTGCAATCAGATCAAATGAAACCGAATAAAAGATGCCCATGTTTAATGCAATTCTACCGGGTGGTCCCAGGAAAGCAAAGGGAGGGGAAGGGAGGAAAGCGGAGACTACCTGTTCATTCTGGGGGGGGGGAGTGGGAGTGGTTTTGACCCTCCCTGGAGAGGGGTCTTATGCCAGGAGCTGGGGCAAAGTCCCCAGGCAAACAATCCAGACTTGTTGTATTTAGGAGTGTTAGGAAGCTGGGGTGATGCTTTCGACCAACCAATAAGTAATATAAAATTGGGAATATAAATAATATTCCCAGCCACTGGGAGGCCGAGGCAGGAGGATTGGGAATTTGAGGCCATTGGGGCAATAATGAAAGACCTGTGTCAAAACTGTTTTCTCTGCCGGGCAGTGGTGGCACACGCCTTTAATCCCAGCACTCGGGAGGCAGAGGCAGGCGGATCTCTGTGAGTTCGAGACCAGCCTGGTTTACAAGAGCTAGTTCCAAGACAGGCTCCAAAACCACAGAGAAA
>NC_022027.1:2637314-2639556 GCF_000317375.1 Microtus ochrogaster | reverse complement strand
CTCGAACTCACAGAGATCCGCCTGCCTCTGCCTCCTGAGTGCTGGGATTAAAGGCGTGCGCCACCACCGCCCGGCAAAACTGTCATGTTTTGAAACCGGGGCTGGCCTGGAAATTTCCTATGTAAGCCTGAGTTTCTAATTCTCCAAGTGCTGGGATGACAGGAACCGAGCCTGTCCACCTGCTCATAGCATCCTTACTCCCTGAGGCCGTCTCCCCTGCCTCAGCCTCCAGAGTGTCAGGATGCTGCTGTGAACAACAGCTATCTAGCTTTTTCACAGTTACCTTGTGTAGACCAGACCTTCAGATTAGAGAAGTTGTGAACCAAAATCAAAGGGCGGTGGTGGCACTCAGCAGGTCAGCCTGGTCTACCGAGTTCTAGGACAGCCAGGATTCACAGAGAAACCCAGTCTGGAAGGGAAAATAGTGTGTGCCACCACTGTCCAGAAATGTTTGGCTTTGAGTCTCACCATTGTTGCAAATATGTACTGTAAATTACACTAAAACATATACTCCGAGAGGTGTCACATAGAAATATGTGCTGTAAATTATATTAAAACATATATTCCAGGTTTTGCATAGGAATTTTAGTCCCAGCACTTGGGAGGGAAAAAAACGAAGCAGAAAGAACCTTAAGAAAACACAGGTGGGTTCACAAGGTAATTCTTTCTGTAGAAGACTGTGCCTGACCACACCAAAGAGCAAGCACACAGGGGCATGAAGCCCACTGTCTTTTATTCTAGGTGGTCACTGTGTTTTATCCAGCAAGTGATGGAAAAATGGTCCATATAGTTAGGTGAGAGAGACAGGAGGGACCTTGCAGAAACGGCAGGCAAGCTGCTGGTCACAGTGACTCTCTCAAAAATTGGTGGTGGAGTGGTTCCACTTTTTTTTTTTTCTTTTAGACACTGTCTCTCTGAGTAGCCCTGGCTGGCCTGGAACTCAGAGTTCTGTCTGCTTTGGGCTTTACATCATGTGAAATTGAGGGTGTGGACATCATCCCCTAGTTCCACTTGAGACAGGGTTTCTCTGTAGCTTTGGAGCCTGTCCTGGAACTAGCTCTTGTAGACTAGGCTGGGCTCGAACTCACAGAGATCTGCCTAGTCTCTGCCTCCCTAGTGCTGGGATTAATGGCGTGCACCACCTCAGCCACACTCCACTTTGTTTTCTGGACAGATTTTCTCACTGAACCTGCCGCTCAGTGACTGAGCTAGGTTTGCGGCCACGGAGCTTCAGGGATCCCTATCTCAGTTTTCCTTGTGGTGTACGGCGATGACAAGCTAGCCACCACACCTGGTTCTTTGCATAGTTTAGGGATTCAAACTTATTTCCGTCTGCATGTGCAGTAAACTCATTCCCCACTGAAATGTCTCCTGGCTTCCTAACCTCAATGAAGTCCAACACTTCAGTTACCTCAGTCAATTTCCCTTTTAAGTAGCCTTTCCAGAGTGGACTACATTTCCCAGGATCCAGCAGTGAGCTGGGGTCACATGACTAGAATTCGGCCAATAGCGGAGCTGATGCATCTTTTATCTTTTCCTCCTTCCTCTTCGACCCAGGCTGGGATGGTGTACCAAATACCGAACCTCGAGAAAGGAGACTATTCTCCAGGCAGCTTAAAAGACAGCTAGGAAGAGATTTTCCTACATTAAGTATTTTTTCTGTTTTAGAGACAGGGTTTCTCTGTGTACCGCTGGTTGTTTCCCTGGGTAGCTTTGGAACAGAGATCCGCCCGCTTCTGCCTCCCGAGTGCTGGGATTAAAGGCGTGATCACCACACCCGGTTTTCTTGTGTTAGTTTTAAACTGTACATACACACGAGTGCCGTGCCTCAGGAGTCCAGAAGAGGGCGTCGGACCCCCTGAGCCTTCCTATATGGGTTGCTGGGAATCCTACGAGGATCTTCTGTAATATCGGCCCTCCTACCCATTGAGCCATCTCCCCCGTCTCCAGATGAACCTTAATTCTTCTTCATTTCAGCTATTTTAATTACTTTCCATTTTTTCTTTGTTGTGTGTATATGCTTGTACATGTTTGTGTGCAGACATTTGTGTGTGTACAGGTCAGAGGTGGACATCGGATGGCTTTCTTGATCTTTTATCTTTTTTTTTTTTTTTTTTTTTTTTTTTTTGAGACAGGGTTTCTCTGTGGCTTTGGAACCTGTCCTGGAACTCCCTTTGTAGACCAGACTCTGGCCTTGACCTTACAGAGTTAAGTATCCTACATTAAGTATTTTTTCTGTTTT
>NC_022027.1:2635257-2636624 GCF_000317375.1 Microtus ochrogaster | reverse complement strand
AGCTCTGTAGACCAGGCTGGTCTCGAACTCACAGAGATCCGCCTGTCTCTGCCTCCTGAGTGCTGGGATTAAAGGTGTGCGCCACCACCGCCCTTCTTATTTATTTGTTATAGACAGTGTTCTGCCTGCATGCGTACCTACGCCCCAGAAGATGGCACCAGATCTCATTATAGATGGTTGTGAGCCACCATGTGGTTGCTGGGAATTGAACTCTCTGGAAGAACAGTCAGTGTTTTTAACCACTGGGCCATCTCTCCAGCCCCCAACTTTTATTTCTTTAGTCTTACAAGTACCACATAAATTAGGTTATTATTCAGCCTAAGGACCGGAGACATCAATTAACTCACCCAAGGTCTCATAACACATTAAAGTGGAACCAGAATTTAAACTCAACGCCGCAGCTAACCAAATCCTGAATATGAGCCCTGCAGTGGTGGTGCACGCCTTTAATCCCAGCATTTGGGAGGTAGAGACAGGTGACCTCTTTGAGTCAGCCTGCTGTTCAAGAGCTAAGATCCACAAAGACCCCCCCCCCAAAAAAAACAACAACAACAAGGAGACAGAGTCTTGTATGTAAAAGCAAAGAGCCTTTATTTTATGCAAGTTTGCAAACTCGGTCTCTCTGCACATCCAAAGTATTGGAATAAACAGAGAGCCCCGAGCTCAGTTAGGGTAAGGTTTTTATAGGAGTAAAGGTGGGGGTGAGAGGTTTCTGAGGTTCAGGACCTCTGATTGGCTGACATTTGTCTAGGGGTGTCCTGGTGAATGTGTGCTGGCAGGTGGTCCTAACTACAGCGGTTGAAACGTTAGGCATTTTCCTTTGGATGGTCTGCTCTTGGGTGGTGTTCAGGTAACCTCAGTTTGGTCCTTCCTGCCCTCAGGTTTTACCTCAGGGTGAACTACTGAGACTCAGGCCGTGGTTGGGTCCCACTGTTTCCTATTAAGCTTGCCATGGCTGAGACCCACACTAGTTCCTGGACAGCCAGGACTGTTACACAGAGAAACCTTGTCTCTAAAAAGCAAATTATTAATCTGATTTTTCTCCGTGTATAGATTTCTCTACCCACTGGAAATCAGATCCGAGATTCATGCAGTTGCGACGCATGGTCACCAGGGGCCGCTGTTGCGCCCCTTGCTGTGGGCGCGCACGCGCAGTGGTACCTCTCTGCGTCGTTCTCCTAGACCCCACTCAGCTTCCGCCTGAACTGATGACCCCACGTCCGCTCGCGACCGTGGCCATCTAGCTGCAGGCTTTGCGTATCTTGGATTCTTTTTTTTTTTTTTTTTTTTTCGAGACAGGGTTTCTCTGTAGTTTTGGAGCCTGTCCTGGAACTAGCTTTTGTAGACCAGGCTGGTCTCGAACTCAC
>NC_022027.1:2634206-2635157 GCF_000317375.1 Microtus ochrogaster | reverse complement strand
CTTGGATTCTGTGCATCTGGCCCCATTCCTGCAGTAGCCTGTCCACGCGCTCCACTCGTTTCTCAGCCCTGAACGTTGCCCTATTCCCTCCCCTTACAGCTTCTTAGAATATGCCAACAATGCCGGGAGGTGGTGGCTCGGGAGGCAGAGGCTGCGGATCTCCGGGACAGGCTCCAAAGCTACAGAGAAACCCTGTCTCAACTTTAACTCCTAAATGAAATCTATTTACTTAGTTTCTGCTGTTCCAGGCCAGTCTGTGCTACATAGTGAGACTCTGTCTCAGAGTTTTGCTTTCAAATCAATTCTATTTTAACCAGATGGTAGTGGCGCACACCTTTGATCCCAGCACTCCGGGCAGGAGTATTTCTGTCTACTAATTTCAGGACAGGTTCCAAAGCCACAGAGAAACCCTATCTCAAAAAAAAAAAAAAAAAAAAAAACCAAACAAACCAAAACCAAAAACAACAATAACAACAACAAAAACAAAACAAAACAAACAAACAAAAACCCCAGAAACAAAAAAAACACTAAAATCACTTAGTCTTTTGAGCCAGGGTCTCTAATAGCCCAGGCTGACTTTGACCTGCTGACCCCACCTTTTGCATCTCTGGGTGCTGGCATGCCTGGTTTCTGTGGTTGTTTGAAATGGAACCCAGGACTCGGACATGCGCACCCTGTTCTCATGGAGCCCAGCCCAGCCTGATCACTTTGTTATTTATAATTCAGGCTGTATGATGTCGTGCAGCAATTTACGCGTGGATCAGAGAACTTCGTGGAAGGTCTTTCTCTTTCCACCATGGTCTTAGGTCATCAGCGGGTGACAAGTGCTTTCCCTCACCGGTCTCACCATCTTTATTTAGTTTTGAGACTACATATTGCTGCGAAGCCAAAGTTGTCTGGAAATTTGTACAGTCCTCTGCTTCACCTTAGAAAACTTTGCGGGGGGGGGGG
>NC_022027.1:2632075-2634106 GCF_000317375.1 Microtus ochrogaster | reverse complement strand
TTTTTTTTTTTTTTTTTTTTTTTGGTTTTTCGAGACAGGGTTTCTCTGTGGCTTTGGAGCCTGTCCTGGAACTAGCTCTGTAGACCAGGCCTGAGTTCAATTTCTAACAACCACACGGTGCCTCACAACCATCTGTAATGAGTCCTGGTGCCCTCTTCTGGTCTGCAGGCAGGATATAGGCGAAGACTGCATACATAATAAATAATAAATTTTTTAAAAAGTTAAAAAAAAAAGAAAACTTTCTGAGGACAGGACAGTCTCTCCAAGTATGGCCCCAATCACCTCTTTTGTTTTTGTTTTTCAAACGAAGGTTCAGCCGAACCAAGGCTGGCCTTGAACTCACGTACTATGGATCCCAGCTTTGCTCCTGTGCCAAGAGGGTGCGCTACACCCGGGCCCAGCCCCACCCTCGAATCTCTTCTTTGAATGAGAACATTTGCACCTTGCCTTGCAAAGATCCCACGCTCCAGAGATAGGACCGTCAAGGCCTCTGACACTCGGTATTGAGGGAAAAAAAATCAGGGTGCAATTTCCCCCAAGATCGCGACCAGAGGGCATATGGAGTTTAGGCGTTCTTCTTGCATGCTTGCCAGTCAATTGTCATTGTCATTGAGAGACCGTGGCAGCGGAGGCGAGTGCCGAGTTATTTTAGAGCCAAGATTCGAAAACCGTATTGCTTTATTTATTTGTTCTAGGCTGGGACACCTCTCTTTCCTCTCCCTCCCTGGCAGCCTAGGAGGGTCACATATGTCCCCTCCGTTTAGCCGGGGAGCTTGAGGCTTCCAGAGGGGAGTTGGTCTGCACGGACGCGGGAAGCGATGAGCGCCTATTGTGTGCAGGAGTCTGCGCGCCCAGGGTCAGGCCGGGACAGTCGCGTTGCGCGGTCCTGCAGCGCCTCCTGCTGGCCGCGCGGGACCGGCGGAGTGCGGGTGTGGCGGAGCCACTAGGGCTGCTATCGGCTGAATCTCGTCTCAGGGGAGAAATAAAAATTAGAAGAGACGAAATTCCAAGAAACACCGGGTCTTGTTTGTATTGGTTTTAAGGCGTTGTCTTATGTAGTCCAGGATGGCCTCGGAATTCACTACGTAGCAGGGGTGATCTTGAAGTCCTGATGCCCCTGCCTCCGCCTGCTAAGTGTCGGATTGACAGCTGTCTGTGTGCCATCGTTCCGGGCTCTATTTTGCGTGTGTGTGTGTGCGTGTATGTGTGTGTATTCCTGGCCCTAGGAGAATTAGGAATTCAAGGACAACTTCCACAGTCTATTGAGTAGAAAGGATCTACCTGATATCCTGGCTTAAAAAAAAAAATAAAAGGTGTCGCCCTGGTGATGTGCTGGCACAGGACTTTAATCCCGGGGGTGGGACAGCAGAGACAAGCAGATCGCCTTGATTTGGGGCCAGCATGGGTTACATAGTGAGACTATGTTTCCAAAACAAAAAGGTGAAATAAAAAAATACAGGCGAAGTTTACAGAAATGATTCTGTAGCCAGAAGGCTAGCTTTCTCCAGCTTTCTCCGGAGCCATCACATTACACAACAACCTCAAACCCAGGAAACGGGACTTTGACCCAACCCACTGGCCAGGTCCGAATTTCAAAGTCCTCTTTAATTGTTCTCCAAGGCCTTTTCCGGATCATCGCGGAGGTGATTGCGTTCTGAGGCAGCGGAGCTTTAACACCCAAGGGCGGCGACGGTCGCGCAGGGTCCGGCGACCGAGCTGGCCACGCCCCGCCACCTCCGCAGCCGCCTCCGCGGCGCGGCGAGGGTTAAATCCCCAGACGCGGATTCCGCGCGTGTGCGGGGCCTGGCACAGCCCCGCCCCGGCGAGCACGGCCGCGACGCGCGCGCGCCGTCACGTGACCGGCCCAACCGGCGTCGCCCTATAAAGGCCAGGGCGTTGACGTCAGCGGTCTCTTCCGCCGCAGCCGCCGCCATCGCCGGCGCAGTTCGTTCTTCTGTTCTGCCCGTGAGAATCCGGCGCCATCCGCAACCATGGTGAGTGACCGCGGCTCGGCGGGGCTCGCGGCCGGAG
>NC_022027.1:2619966-2631931 GCF_000317375.1 Microtus ochrogaster | reverse complement strand
CGGGCGCCCGGCGCCATGTCTGCGCGGCCCCTGCTCGCCGTGCCGTGCCGCGCTGCGGGCCTCGCCCGATTAACGTGACCCCGTCCCGAGGTGGGGACGCCGGAGCCGGGGGAGGAGGGCGCGCGTCCCCGGCGCTGACAGCCGAGTAGGAGGACCCCACGGCGGCCCGGCTCTCCTCCAGCGCCCTGCCTGTTACCCGAGCGTCACGGGAGAGGCAGCGCGGGCTCGGGGTGCTCGGAGTGGCAGGGCTCGCGCCCACAGCCAGCTGCCTACGGTGGGCTCCGCCATGACAGGGCTGGCCTTGCAGCCGTGAGTCACACTGTGGACTGTCCCTTGGGAACGACAACCGAGGCTCCGCGCCTGCGTGCGCCCTGAGAGTCCGCAGCCATGGGGCTATCGACCTGCTGCCTGCCAGGCCGAGCGCTCAGAGCCCGGGCCGCTGCCCCTCCCCCCGCCACAGGTGAACTTCACGGTAGACCAGATCCGTGCCATCATGGACAAGAAAGCCAACATCCGGAACATGTCTGTCATCGCCCACGTGGACCACGGCAAGTCTACGCTGACGGACTCCCTGGTGTGCAAGGCCGGCATCATTGCCTCTGCGCGAGCTGGGGAGACCCGCTTCACTGACACCCGCAAGGACGAGCAGGAACGTTGTATCACCATCAAGTCCACGTAAGTGGGCTTCTGGGGTGGGGGTCTGGGGCCCCCGCTGTCTCCGCCCTTTGTACCAGGAGAAAGGGGTGGCCACAGGGACTCTGCTGGGCTGACTCCTCGGCCTCCCCCGCAGCGCCATCTCCCTCTTCTATGAACTGTCTGAGAACGACCTGAACTTCATCAAGCAGAGCAAGGACGGCTCCGGCTTCCTCATCAACCTCATCGACTCCCCAGGCCACGTCGACTTCTCCTCGGAGGTGACAGCTGCCCTGCGTGTCACCGATGGAGCTCTGGTGGTGGTGGACTGCGTGTCTGGTAGGCGGTGCATGCTGGACATACAAGGGAAACTTAGGTGGGGGTACTGGGGCCGCCCTTGTACTGGAGAGGAGGAGCGGGCGAGTTTAGGCCAGTCAGGACCACACAGGGACTGGAAGGATGAGCCCAGGGCGCTCTTGGAAGACACGGGTAGTTCAGCTCCCTGTAACTCGCTGCAGGGACGCGACCTCAGGGTCAGAGGCAGTGAGGAATAGCTCTTACTGCCCTAGTCTTACTGACTAGGTGTGCTCTTCCCGGGGTCTGGCATCGTTGCTAGCCTTCATGGGCTCACACTTACATATGTCTACTGAAAACCCTGTTTTGTTTCCCTCGCAGGCGTCTGCGTGCAGACGGAGACGGTGCTGCGGCAGGCCATTGCCGAGCGCATCAAGCCTGTGCTAATGATGAACAAGATGGACCGTGCTCTGCTTGAGCTGCAGTTGGAGCCTGAGGAGCTGTACCAGACCTTCCAGCGCATCGTGGAGAATGTCAACGTCATCATCTCCACCTACGGCGAGGGCGAGAGTGGGCCCATGGGCAATATCATGGTGCGGAGCCCACCTCTTTGAGGGGGTGGTGCCGGGTCAGCAGCCAAGCTCTCTGGAGTCCTTGGCCTTGGACGTGATGACTGAAATTCTTCACTTTGACCTGATGTCTGTTGAAGAAACTCTGTGTCTGAGCCAGTGCTGCTTTGGCAGGGGTGGGCTTCTGAGTTCTGTTCCTGGCTCAGTGTTGATCAGTGTTGCTCTTCTCCCTTAGATTGACCCCGTGCTGGGCACCGTGGGTTTCGGCTCTGGCCTGCATGGCTGGGCCTTCACTTTGAAGCAGTTCGCAGAGATGTATGTAGCCAAATTTGCAGCCAAGGGTGAGGGCCAACTGGGGCCAGCTGAACGGGCCAAGAAAGTGGAGGATATGATGAAGAAACTGTGGGGAGACAGGTAAGTGTAAGAGTCCTGTGCACGTCCTGCACCTCTCAAGGCTCTGTGTTGAGCTGCAACATGATCTGTTCCTCTTCAAGGTATTTTGATCCAGCCAATGGCAAATTTAGCAAGTCGGCAAACAGCCCTGATGGGAAGAAGCTGCCTCGCACCTTTTGCCAGCTCATCCTGGACCCAATCTTCAAGGTGGGTGAAGGTGGCTCTGGCCTGTTGGCAGCAGTTGCTCAGAGTACCCTCGCCATGGGAAGCAGCACTCCTGTTCCCATCCCAAGCCCACATCCGTCTCTGACAGGTGTTCGATGCCATCATGAACTTCAGAAAGGAGGAGACGGCCAAGCTGATCGAGAAGCTGGACATCAAGCTGGACAGCGAGGACAAGGACAAGGAGGGCAAGCCGCTGCTCAAAGCTGTGATGCGGCGCTGGCTGCCTGCAGGGGACGCGCTGCTGCAGATGATCACCATCCACCTTCCGTCCCCTGTCACCGCGCAGAAGTACCGCTGTGAGCTGCTCTATGAGGGCCCGCCTGATGACGAGGCCGCCATGGGTAGGTGTCACAGTCCATCCCTACCCAGCTCCTGGGCTCCGCAGCCTCAGCAAAGGGTGACCTGATGTCCTCTCTCCAGGTATTAAAAGCTGCGACCCCAAGGGCCCTCTCATGATGTACATCTCCAAGATGGTGCCAACTTCTGACAAAGGCCGCTTCTATGCCTTTGGTAGAGTGTTCTCTGGGGTGGTGTCAACGGGACTCAAGGTCCGCATCATGGGCCCCAACTACACACCTGGGAAGAAGGAGGACCTGTACTTAAAGCCCATCCAGAGGTGAGCACTGTCCCGCGCCTGCCTGTACTTGCACCCTGACTGTTTCCCTCATGGCCCTGTTGACCTCCATCCCTCCCTCTAGAACCATCCTGATGATGGGGCGCTATGTGGAGCCCATCGAGGACGTGCCCTGTGGGAACATTGTGGGGCTGCTCGGTGTGGACCAGTTCCTGGTGAAGACTGGGACGATCACCACCTTCGAGCAAGCACACAACATGCGTGTGATGAAGTTCAGTGTCAGCCCTGTTGTCAGAGTGGCCGTGGAGGCCAAGAACCCTGCGGACCTGCCCAAGCTGGTGGAGGGGCTGAAGCGACTCGCCAAGTCCGACCCCATGGTGCAGGTGTGCCTCAGGCTCTGGTGCTGGTGTGCTGTGGTGAGGTCTAGGAGGGAGCCCTGGGAGAGGAGGGCGGTGCCAGCTGACTCTGTTCCCATAGTGCATCATTGAGGAGTCTGGGGAGCACATCATTGCCGGAGCAGGGGAGCTGCACCTGGAGATCTGCCTCAAGGACTTGGAAGAAGACCATGCCTGCATCCCCATCAAGGTGGATACCTCCTCAGGTTCCTGCCAGGAGCAGGGCCCTTGTAGCTGTGCTGCTGCTGCCTGCAGGTGTTTCCATCAGTAATGGGTGTTCTCTTCTGCAGAAATCGGACCCTGTTGTCTCATACCGGGAGACAGTGAGCGAGGAGTCGAATGTTTTGTGCCTGTCCAAGTCCCCCAACAAACACAACCGGCTGTACATGAAGGCCCGGCCCTTCCCTGATGGCCTGGCTGAGGACATCGACAAGGGGGAAGTCTCTGCTCGCCAGGAGCTCAAGGCTCGGGCACGCTACCTGGCCGAGAAGTATGAGTGGGATGTCGCCGAAGCCCGCAAGATCTGGTGTTTTGGGCCTGACGGCACTGGCCCCAACATCCTGACGGATATCACCAAGGGTGTGCAGTATCTGAATGAGATCAAGGACAGCGTGGTGGCTGGGTTCCAGTGGGCCACTAAGGAGGTGAGCGTGGGGCCTGCACGGACTGCCTGAGGGGAGCTTGGCTTCTGAATTATTGGGGTGTGACTAGCCAGCTTTCTTTCCTTAGGGTGCTCTCTGTGAGGAGAACATGCGTGGTGTGCGATTTGATGTTCATGATGTGACTCTGCATGCTGATGCCATCCACCGAGGTGGTGGCCAGATCATCCCCACAGCCCGGCGCTGCCTCTATGCCAGTGTGTTGACCGCACAGCCCCGCCTCATGGAGCCTATCTACCTTGTGGAGATCCAGGTAAACTTACCTGTCTGTGTGGCACCTGCCCATCCTCCTGTGCACTCTGATTCTCACTGCTTCTCTCTTTCCCTCAGTGTCCTGAGCAAGTTGTGGGTGGCATCTATGGTGTCCTGAACAGGAAGCGTGGTCATGTGTTTGAGGAGTCCCAGGTGGCTGGCACCCCCATGTTTGTGGTCAAGGCCTACTTGCCTGTCAATGAGTCCTTTGGTGAGTACCTTCCCTGGCTCTCCTGTGGTCTCCCAGGCCTCTGCTCCCTGAGGTTTGCTGGTTTGCATATTAGTGGAACCAAAACAAGATGCCTGTGTCACATCTTGTGGGGTGGGTGTCACAGGCAGGCAGATCTGACAGAAGACCAAAGAATCCTGGGCACAGGGAGATGGGGAGGCCCAGACCTGGGGCTAGGCTCCTTGCTGAGTGTCTTGCCTCTTGGTGCAGGTTTCACAGCCGATTTGCGCTCCAACACGGGTGGCCAGGCCTTCCCCCAGTGTGTGTTCGACCACTGGCAGATCCTGCCTGGGGACCCCTTTGACAACAGCAGCCGCCCCTGCCAAGTAGTCGCAGAGACCCGCAAGCGCAAAGGCCTGAAGGAGGGCATCCCGGCGCTGGACAACTTCCTGGACAAACTGTAGACGCTCGGCACTGCCGGACACTGCACGGTGCCCGCCCATCAGAAGACACCTTGAGACTGTCCCATAGTGCCGCTCCGGGGATTGTGGGGTTATCTGCCATAGCTGTGCGCTAACACGTGGATTCTATTTATTTTGGAATTCCAAGGCAGCAAAGTCCCCTCTGCAGGCTGGACTGGCAGGCCATGGGGTGGGCGGGACACCACGCTGTCATTCTCAGAAATGCTCGGATGTCAAAAGTCTATAAATAAACACATTCAGAGGTTTGTGGGGTCCATCTATGGCCCAAGTGCAGTTCCCCAGAGCGGAGTGGGGGGCGTTGCTCATGGGAGGTGGGCAGCCTCCTGGGGACCATGACTGTGACACTTTGGAGTAATAAACTCAGCTGTGGTTGATCTCCCTGCTGGCGGGACTTCCAGAGCACACTACAGTGGCCCTGAGTCTTAGAGACAGAAACTTTGTTCCATTCAACTGAGCTCTTGGTTGCTCAGGCTTTGACTCTAGGACGGACCCAGCACGTCCTGGGCTATAATTTGCAGGATGCATGCTTAAGCGTGTCCTCAGGAAGTTGGTTTCCACGTCGACGTAGGGTTTGTCCAATCGGGTCGGAGGCGGAAGACTAAGTCAACCAATTGCTCGGCGTGCGGAAGACGGCAGCACAAGCCCGCCGGCCAATGAGTGCCGTCTTCCTGCCCAGCAGGCCTCTGCGTCGCCAATGGGTGCTGGCTTCCGCGTGTAGTTGGTGATGCTGGCCAATGAGCGGCACTCGGTTCTCCTGGCTGGGACACGGACCAATTAGCGCTGATTTCCGATCGTAGAGGGGTTGTGTCGTGGCGCGGTTGGCGCATGCGTACATGCTTCCCCGGGACTTCCGCAGGAGGAGGTCGCGGGGGCTACGCTGGCGCCGGGCGGGGACTCGTGGACTGTGGATGGTATGGACGGGCCAGGGCAGCGTGTCGGGGATCCAAAGGACACGCGGCGAGGGCAGTAGTCAGGGGAGGGGGACACGCGAGGGGTCTCGGGACGCTCCAGCCGCGGTGGCTGGGCCGCTAGGACTGCGCATGCGTTAGCGCTCCGGCGACGCCCCTGAGTTCCGGGGTGCAGGTGGGCATGATTGACAGGTTAGGAAGCTCGCGAGGGACCCCAGGAGCCGGAGGCTGCGAGAGAGTATTGAGAGTAGAGAACACTTGCACTCCAGCGCTCTGCGTTTCACTGTTTGAAATGTCTTTTTTTTTTTTTTTTGCTTTTACTTTTATCTATGCCTGTTTCTTAGTGGTGCGCTAGAGTGCAGGTACCTGAGGTGACCAGAAGAAGGCGTTAAGTCACCTGGCGTAGTGGTCACTCAACTGGTCAGGCACTGGGAACCGAGCGCAGGTACTCGGTAAGAGCAGCGCCCACTGTCACCAGCTGAGCGGTCGCGTTAGTTCCCTGCGCACGCGCGCACACAGATGGTCTCATGTAGCCCATCCTGGCTTCCGGCTCCTCGAGTATTTGAGGATGCCCTGGAATTCTAGTCCTCCAGCCTTCCCCTCCCCAGTGGGTGGGAGCTTTAGATGGCCACAGTAAACCTGGGAGCAGTGACGAGGGGGTGTCATTTGTGCCAGGGGGTGATGGGCCTCCCCAAGTTCCCGGATGAAGAGTTCTCTCCCCTGTATCTTCCCAGCCCCCTGTCCCAGGAGTCCTCCAGAAGGCAGGCCGCCATGTCCACATTTAGGCAGGAAGATATTGAGGACCACTATGAGATGGGAGAGGAGCTGGGCAGGTGAGTGACGTTGCTGGTGTGCTCTCTCTCTCCCTGTCCTTTGTGTGACCACTGAGTGTGTCACACTCAGATTTCCAGATGGCTATGGGCCTGAGTCGCCTTCCTCTGGTTCCCTCTGTGAGTGAGCTGTGGGGACGTGGTGTGTGTTCTTCCAGCTGCTGCCCTGAGGCAGGGTGGCACCCGAGCCTTCTTGGCTGTGGGATTCTTCTGCACTCGGTTTTTCCTCTTGAGACACTTTTCACTGTGGAGTCTCAGCTGGTCTGGAGCGTTTTCTCACAAAGAACCTCTCCCCCTCTCTGAAAACCGGACTAAAGGCATTGGTCCCCACACCTGCCCTTGGTTGATTGTTTGAGGCAGGGTCTCACGTACCCCAGACTGGCCTCGTAATTGCTATGGTGTGCGTGTTTGTGTGTATACCACAGATGTACATGTGGGCCCCAGGGACTGAGCTCAGGTCATGTTCACAGACCTGGATATTGAACCTGCTGGTGACAGGTGTCATCCACACGGCACGTGCTGTTTGTAGACTCAGGTCTCCGTGTCATTAGCCTTGAGTCCCCTCAGCTTTTCTTGGTGTTCTTGAGAAAGCCAGATTCCCCCCTCCCAGTAGGCACTGGTGGGCACCGCTCCCACACCCTTCCCACACCCTTCCCACACCCAGCCCCCTCCCCTTCCCGCTCTGCCCACTGGGCCCTGACCACCATGCCCTGCCCACCGGGCCCATCTTTCTAAGAGGCCCCCTACCTTATTTGGCAAATTCTGGCCTGGGAAGCTCAGGGCTCTCCTGATGATGTCATCCAGACGGAATGTAAATAATGTAGCCTTCCTGACTGCTGGGGAGAGTCCTGAATCTGTGGGGACCCTGAACTCTGGGGGATTACCTCTGTGAGCCCAGTGCTGGGGGTGTAGAGCCATCTCAGGCTCAGTGAGACCCAGAGTGACCGGCCGGAGAGATGGTTCAGTGGTCAGCGTGCTGTACCAGCTGCTGTGGCAGAGGGCTGGGTTTCGGTCCCCAGCACCCACACCACGGCTCACAACCATCTGCGACTCCAGTCCTAGGGGATCCGATGCCCCCTTCTGGACCCTGTGGGCAAAATTCGCATGGAAATAAATACGGAGCGCATTTCGGATCTTAGCTCAGGCTGTTGTGGGCCTTCACCCTCCACGAAGACTGGGAAAGTGTAGCCCTTTCACTATCTGAGATAGTCAGACCCTGGGAACGGTTCCAGGACCCCACAATGTCACAGGCTGTGATGTGTCCCCAGGTCCTGGCAGCCCTGTACAGTCACCCCTGCCTGCGTCTCTGCATTTTGGTTTTTTGATTTTGAGAGATGTTGATTGTGTGTGCAGCGTGAATGTGGAGGGCAGAGGGCAGCTCGCAGGTGTTGGCGCTCCGTCCCAGGTGTGATGTGTGAGGGTGGAGGCTGAGTTCGTGTCTCCTGTCCACTCTCCACCATTTTTTCTGATCTATTTTCATTTTCCGTGCCCTATGTGTATGTAGTTCCCACAGAGACCAGAAGGTGGTGCTGTCTCCCCAGGCCTGGCATCACCCAGTTGTGAGCTGTGGGTGCTGGGGTTCAAGCCCAGACACTTGGTGAGAGCAGCAGGTGCTGGTGGCCGCTGTATTCTCCGCAGGTCTCTGCACCTTGTTTGTAAACACCGTCTCACTGGCAGTGCAAGAAGCCCTAGTTCCCTGCACCAGTGTTCTGGGCACATGCTACCACGCCTGGCTTTTCATGTGCGATCCAGGGATTGAACTCCGAACTTGACTGTTGCTACGTGCCTGGGAGAAAGATTTGTATTTTGTGATCCGAAACAATGCCAGGAAACGCCCATCCCTGTATTTCTGGTGACGGGGTACGGTCCACAGGACCGGCACACACAGTGGCTGAGGACGGCTACCCGGTGCCGCTGTACAGTCTCGGAAGCTCTAGTGTAGAGCAGGCGGAAGCTAAGAACAGCCCGAGGGGCTCCAGTGCCCCAGCCGTGGCTCCTCCCTTCCTTGCCTCAGCCCTGCCAGCTGCATCCACCCGAGTAGCCTTGATGTGTGGACGCTTTTCCCAGGCAGAGTGACGAGGTGGCCTCAGTCCTTCTGTGCTGCAGCTGAGAGTTCTTGGTGATCTCGTGGGGTTTCAGCTGTTGAGTCCCACGACTGGAAGCAAGCGAGGGATGGTCACACAGGTGCCAGGCTGTGTCCTGCAGCAAGGAGGGTCCAGTCTCGTGTTGCCCTGTGTGGGCGTGGTTGAACACCGTTCTCGGCTATGAAGCAGGGCCATGGCGCACCTGCTGGAGAAGGCCTCATCTGTGGTGTACCTCAGTCCCCGGGGCTTCTCTGTGACTCCTCATACCCCAGGAATGAGCTGCTGGAGTCACCATGGTGTTGGGGACCTGGCGAGTGAGCCGTTAGGACACAAGTCCCGTGACTCCTTGTCCCAACTCCATCAGGGGACAACATGTTGGTGTCTGTGCCGTGGGTGTGGGTACACGGTCTGGGCTCTTCCCTTGTCCCTGCTGGCTGTGTGCTGCCCGCCCTCTCCTCAGGATGCAGGCTCTCAGAGCAGGCCCATGCTTTTGTCGTTTTGAGACAGGGTCTGTCTGTGCAGGCCTGGCTGTCCTGGAACTCCCTCTGTAGATGAGGCTGGCTGAGAACTCACAGAGATCCGCCTACCTCTGCCTCCTGAGTGATGGGATTAAAGACATGTGCACTGCCACACCTGGCTTATTAAACTATGCTTATTTGTGTGTGCATGTGGGGTCAGAACCACGCCCCCCCCTCTGCAGGTTTAGAAATAGAGGTCTGGTTGCCCCTGAGCCACCGCACCAGCTCCATGTTGTTTGAGATAGCCCAGGATAGCTTCAGACTCACCATCCTCCTGTCTCCTGTTTGCAGGTCCTGGGGAAGCCTGCAGGAAGTCTGTCCCAGCTGTGAGAACAAGGCAGGGCAGCATCTCCCATCTCCAAAGACAGTTATCAAAGAAAGTGGGAGTTGTGGCAGTCCCCCACCCCCAGCTCTCAGGAGGCTGAGGCCAGGGGGCCATCACTGAGTTTGTTTGTTTGTTTGTTTGTTTTGGTTTTTTGGTTTTTCGAGACAGGGTTTCTCTGTGGTTTTGGAGCCTGTCCTGGAACTAGCTCTGTAGACCAGGCTGGCCTCGGACTCACAGAGATCCGCCTGCCTCTGCCTCCTGAGTGCTGGGATTTGCGCCACCACTGCCTGGCTATCACTGAGTTTAAGGCCAGCCTGTGCTCCATAGTAAGATTTGACTGTTGTTGAGACAAGGGGTCGCAGCTTAGGTGGTGGTGGTTCTACTCCTGGGCAGAGGAGAAGTGTCAATTCGCCCCAGATAGGGAGCCAATGGCAGAAACCCTGGACACCACCAAAGTCTGGTGTGGTGAGCCATGAGTTTCACTGGGGTCACTTACAGGAGTAGAAATGGCTAAAAGACAGCTGTCTCACCGAGGCCACCCCAGCGTGGGTGACAACCCACATAGCTGCAGGCTGGAGAGCGGCCTTTCCAGGTGGCTGGCCTGACAGAGCCTCTTAGCAGCCCCTTCTGCCCGTGTTCCCAGGAAGGGAGGACTTCCTGTCTGAAGGGCCTCTACAGGGTGGAGCGCCCTGGGATCGCTGTTGGGCATCCCCCTTAGATGGTTTTAATCCTGGGGAGCCCAGCCCCCCTCATGGTCTCTGGGTCCTAAGAGGACTCGAACCCAGCTCTGGACCTGTCCTTCCCTCCCCAGAGCCCGACTAGTGAGTCTCAGTGAGCACCTGAGCAGCCACCAAAAGGAATGGTCCTAGCCGTAGGCTCTGCCTCCGACCGGCTGACACCCTGCTTGTCATTGGGAGAATTCAGGGTGCAGTTCTCTCCAACCACCTTTGCAGCTCGTGTGGGCCACCACGGCTCAGCCACAGGGAGGGGACACTTTAGACTCAGTCTTCACCTTGGCATGTGACATCCTCAGCGAGTATCTGTGTGCAGTACCTGTGAAGGCCAGAAGTGGGCGTTGGGTCCTGAGAACTGGAGTCACAGACAGTTGTGAGCCCAGTGTGCACACTGGGAACTGAATCTGGGTCCTCTGCAGGAAGGTGCGCTAACCACCGAGCATCTCTCCAGCCCAACAGCCTTTTTATTTGTTTATTTTTATTTTGGTTTTCCAGACAGGGTTTCTCTGTGTAGCCCTTCTCCAGCCCAACAGCCTTTTTATTTGTTTATTTTTATTTTGGTTTTCCAGACAGAGTTTCTCTGTGTAGCTCTGGCTGTCCTAGAACTCTGTAGACCAGGCTGGCCTCGAACTCACAGAGATCCCCCTGCCTCTGCCTCCCAAGTGCTGGGATTAAAGGCGTGCGCCACCACCGCCCAGCCCCTTGAATGCCATTCTTTAATGGCACTAACACATGCGTGGGTGTCTGTGTGTGTAGAATACGTGAGTGCTGACTTTGCATCACCTGTAGGTCACAGCCACCTGTTCACCAAGGACAGCAGAATCCCACAGCACAAGGTGGGAGGAGCATCAGGTGATGGTAGGACAGGGGAGGACGCTGCCCTTCATAGCAGCTCTGGGGCTCAGGCCACACCTGCAGCCACCTCCTGGGGTGTGTGCCCACCCCTGCCCCAGCCTCCAGCTGGGCAGGCTTGCTCCCTTTCACCCCTGCTATGTATCTGAGCCCCCCCAGAACTGAAACTTCTAAAACACTCCAGAGCCCCAGTACCAGCATCCGTAGACCAGTCAACCCACCATATAGTCACCCTGCAAGTGCCCCGGCCACCCATTTAGGGGAGTCCCAGCCTTGAGACCCCCTTCCTGTCCCTGGGGTGGGGTGCTCTAGCAATTACCTGTACCCATTTCTTTTTTTAAAAAATATTTATTATATATACAACATTCTGTCTGTGTGTATGCCTGCTGTCAGAAGAGGGGACCAGATCTCAGTACAGATGGTTGTGAGCCACCATGTGGTTGCTGGGAATTGAACTCAGGACCTTTGGAAGAGCAGACAATGCTCTTACCCTCTGAGCCATCTCTCCAGCCCCACCCCCGTATCCACTTCTTACCATGCTGAAGTACTGGCCCCTGACCCTGCACAGGCTCAGACGTGCTGCATTTTGTCTCCGTCTGCTGATTTTCCTGAGGACCCTGGCCCAGTGTGAATCCACTGAGCAGCATGTCAGGTTCCGTAGTTCACATGCTAGTCTAAGATAAAGGCTCTCTGACATCACAGGGGTCCTGCCCTACCAAGGGACCCACCAAAGGCACTGAAGCTCTGTCCAGGTCCTGAGACCCCTGATACATAGACATTTTCCTCAGCTCTTGAATGAACAACATCTCATGGTCTGGTGAACTGGGTATCAAATGTCACTTTATTTATTTTGGCTTTTCAAGACAGGGTTTCTCTGTGTAGCTTTGGAGCCTGTCCTAGAACTCGCTCTAGACCAGGCTGGCCTCAAACTCAGACCTGCCTGCTTCTGCTTTCCGAGTGCTGGGATTAAAGATGGATGCCACCACTGCCTGGCCAAATGTCACTTTTATTTTTTTATTTTTATTTATTTATTTATTTTTTGGTTTTTCGAGACAGGGTTTCTCTGTGG
>NC_022027.1:2604417-2619866 GCF_000317375.1 Microtus ochrogaster | reverse complement strand
TGTAGACCAGGCTGGTCTCGAACTCACAGAGATCCGCCTGCCTCTGCCTCCCGAGTGCTGGGATTAAAGGCGTGTGCCACCACCGCCCGGCCAAATGTCACTTTTAAAATCTTTAATTTTTCTGCTATTCCACCCCCGACATACACACTATCCAGATCTTCTGAGGGTCCCCCCAACTGTAAGGAACAGCAGTGGCATCATCATCCCATCCTCTCAGACAGCCGCTTCTGCCACCTCAGCCTGAAACCTATGTGACTCCGCACAGACCGCGACATTCGTGCATCCCTCTGTGCAGGGCACCCCCATGCTCACCGGACCCCACTCACTAGGCTGATGAACCACTCCATGCTACTTAACAGGCAAACAACATCCATGGATGTTCACTGTCCCCAACCAGTCTAGGGTCCGCTGACCCAGCAGGGAGGCACACTGACCTGTACCCCATAGGGAAAGGTCGCCTTTGTCCCCTGGCACATCCCACCCCCACCCAGCCTCCGTTGTGTGCCATTGCCCAAGTGTGCTGTGCCTTCCCGAGCTCATCTTTGGTTGTTGGGCACTCACTGTTTTGTGGTGCCTTTGCTGGGGAGGGTGACAGATGGCCCCTCAGCGCAGCCGGAACCAGTGACAGACCCGAGTATGGACAGCACCAAAGACAAATTGGGGACCCAGTGAGCTTTGTTGGGGTCACTTGCAGGAACGTGGGTTTCGGGGCTGTCTTGGTTGTGGTGTCTGCTGTGACGAAACACTGAAAGCAGCATTGGGAGGACAGACTTCTGCTCAGCTCTTGGGGCAGCCCCATCCTGAGGGAAGTCAGACCAGGACCCTGGAGGCATCCGCTCATACAGAGGCCGCGGAGGGTATGCTTCACATGGCTGGCTCAGCCTGCTTCCTTCTCGAACCTGGGACCACCAGCCCAGGGATGGAAGGAAGTATGGCAGGTCGGTCCCTTCCACATCAGCCATCGTTGAGAAAATGCCCCACAGACATGCCTTTTCTCGGGAGGCCCTGGAGCAGGCTTTCTCTTGGGCCTCCAACCAGCTCCCAAGTCATAATGCAAAGACTAAATATTAGTTATGAATGCTTGGGCTGAGCTGAGGCCCGTTTCCTGCTCGCTCTTATAATTTAACCTGTTTCTCTTCATCTGTGTTTTGCCTCCGGGTTTTTTACCTTTCATTCTGGATGTCCTCCTCCCTGTCTGGCTGGCGGTTAGCTGACTGGCCCCAGGTGTCTCTTCTTTCCCGTTATCTCTCCTTTCTCTTCATTCTCTAGAGGCTGGATCCCTCCTCCTTACTCTCTGCCCACCAGCCCCAGCTGTCCCTCTACTCCCTCGCTATTGGCCAGTCAGCTCTATATTAGACCAATCAGGTGCCTTAGGCAGGCAAAGCAAATGCGTCTGTAACAATCTTTGCCTAGTTACAGCAATATTCCACAACATAAACATTGATAGAATCCCACAGCAAGGCCCCTCCTCCATGTTAGGTCTAGGGTTGTGTAGTCAACAAAATCCAGCCAGTACAGGGTTACCAACAGCAGAAACAGACAGCTGTGTTCCTGTCAGCGCTGGGAGTTTGGAATGCACTGTACAGCCAGTGGGCAACCCCCCTTCCCTGAGTGGGCAGCGGTCTCCCAGGGCGAGCTGCCCCTAGGCAGCCCAGCTGCTGAGTCAGAGTCCGTATACTTACATAAATTGGGGGGGGGGGTTAGTGCATTTGATTGACTTCAGGGACTTCCTGAAACCGATGAGGTGTGGGCTTCCTGTCCTAGGGGCTTCCGTCTTGGAGTGAGGGGCTGGGCTTTAAGTTGAGACCCCCCCCCAGCATCTTGAGTGCTGGGTGATGGGTGCCTCCACATCTGGCTTGATTGATACACAGAGTATTTAGAATGTGTGTGGAGACCAGAAGTTGACGTTCTGTATCTTCCTGGGTTGCTACAAATTTCACTACTGTAAATCAGGCTCTCTTGGAATTCACAAGACAGACAGATCTGCCTGCTTCTGCCTCCTGAGTGCTGGGGTTAAAGTCGTGGTCTCCATGTCTGTCTGAGGAATCCCACTTTTATGTCACCTGGTTTTTTGAGACAGAGTGGCTCACTGAATGAACCCGGAGCTCACTGAGGCTGCTTGGATTCCCTGGCCAGGGACCCTCCTCTCTCCCTCAGCACTGGGCTTAACCCCACCTGACTTTTCTTGGATCCCTGGCACTCCCTGGCCTCACTGTCTCCCCTGAGCCGTCCCCCTCCCCCAGCCCCATGTCCTGGCTCTTTGGGCAGACCTGCTGCTGTGGGAGCCCCTAGGACAGTGCACTGTGGCTCGGTCTGCGGTGCTCAGCTGTCCCCTCCCACGCAGCGGCCAGTTTGCCATCGTGCGCAAGTGCCAGCAGAAGGGCACGGGCATGGAGTACGCGGCCAAGTTCATCAAGAAGCGGCGCCTGCCGTCCAGCCGGCGCGGTGTGAGCCGGGAGGAGATCGAGCGCGAGGTGAGCATCCTGCGCGAGATCCGCCACCCCAACATCATCACGCTGCATGATGTGTTCGAGAACAAGACAGACGTGGTGCTCATCCTGGAGCTGGTGTCCGGCGGCGAGCTCTTCGACTTCCTGGCCGAGAAGGAGTCGCTGACGGAGGACGAGGCCACGCAGTTCCTCAAGCAGATCCTGGACGGAGTCCACTACCTGCACTCCAAGCGCATTGCGCACTTTGACCTGAAGGTAGCACGCGTGCGTGGGCGCTGGGAGGTGGGGCTGGGGGGGTGTCCCCAGGGGTCACATCACCCCCTGCCCTCATGCAGCCCGAGAACATCATGCTGCTGGACAAGCACGCGGCCAGCCCGCGCATCAAACTCATCGACTTTGGCATCGCGCACAGGATCGAGGCCGGCAGCGAGTTCAAGAACATCTTCGGCACTCCCGAGTTCGTGGGTGAGGGGCAGGCGCGGACACCGCTGGGTGGGGCGGGCCCCTGCACATCACAGCCTGACCTGCCTCTGCGACCCTGTCTTCCACAGCCCCCGAAATTGTCAACTACGAGCCGCTGGGCTTGGAGGCTGACATGTGGTGAGTGGTGGGGGTGAGGTCCTGCTCCACCCTCCCCTGCTGTGCTCCCTCCTCCCCTAGCTGTACCCAGTACAGGCCCGAGACAGCCTAGTGAGGGTGTGGGCACTGGACAGCCGCACGGAAGAGATGAGCCTCCTGGGTTGACCTTGGTGTGTGGGGTCTGCACCCTCACACGTTGCCCCTGAGGGTCTCCCAGCTGACAGGATAGTGACCCACTGCAGCCAGAGCCGGTCAGGTGGATGCTGGGTCACATCGATTGAGAGGTTCTGTGGACCTGCTGTCCTGGCATTGGCCCAGGTGCTCAGGCGACCCTGTGATTGACACTGACCACACTCTAGAACCCTTGGTCCTTGAGATTTGGGGGCTATGTCCTAGGCGTAGGGTGCGGCTATGGTCATGTTGACCCATCTTTTCTGCCCCCTACAGGAGCATTGGCGTCATCACCTACATCCTGTGAGTGCTGGGACGAGCCTCAGGCTGCACCTGCTAGGGGACAGGGTCTGGGCTGGGACCTGTTGTAAGGACCCTGGGAGATAGCCAGGGAAGGAGCGGCTCACTCTGACTGTGGATGTATCCCCGGCCTCACTGGGGATTCTGGGTGGGCCCTGTCCTGACTACGCCCACAGCCCCCTCACTGAGTGTTGATTACCCTGTTCTAAGGTCTGTCCTGTCCTTTCCTTGGAGATGTTTCTCTTGCTTCTCCATAGCACCAGTGTGCTGGATTGTTGGGGTCAGGAGATATTCCAGTTTGGTTTCTACTGCTGTGACAAACGCACCTTGGAGAGGAAGGGGTTTGCTCTCACAGTGACCAGTCAGTCGCACAGGAACCGTGGAGCTTATCGGCTTGTTCCTGTGGCTTGCTCACCTTGCTGGTTTCTAGGGACCACCTGCGCAGGGTTGGCATTGCTCACTGTGACCTAGTCCTTCACCAACGGTGAACCCCCACCCACAAACACACAGACTCTCAGTTGAGGTCCCCATGCCCAGGTAGCGCTAGCTGCGTCAAGGTGACAGACTAACGAGTGGAGAGGGTGGGGTGTCAGCTCCCATCAGCTGACTCTCCCTCCGCCCTGTCCCCTTGCAGTCTGAGTGGGGCGTCCCCGTTCCTGGGGGAGACCAAGCAGGAGACCCTGACAAACATCTCGGCGGTGAACTACGACTTCGATGAGGAGTACTTCAGCAGCACCAGCGAGCTGGCCAAGGACTTCATCCGCAAGCTGCTGGTCAAAGACCCCAAGTAGGCGGACCACGGTGGCGGCCTCTCAACGGCTGGCCACACCTGGGTTTTGGTTTGGGAACTTTTGCTGTAATTTTGAGGCAGAGTCCAGGCTGGCCTTGAATTCATCATCTCGCCTCCCCCTCCAGGGTACTAGGTGGCAGGTTTACTCCCTTGTTACCTGCCCTGTTCACCAGCCTCTACTACACCTTGCGGACTCCAGGGCATCAGTGTCCACGGCTCTTCATAAAGCCGCAGGGGCCTAGCAGAATACAGCCAGCCTGGTTTGGGGACAACAGGGTTGCAGCCTGTCTGGCTCCTCCATGTTCCTAGGTGGATGGGGTGGGGCAAGGGTGGATGACTGGGAATCGGGGTTGCGTCCCGCGATACGGGGTACTATCACTGATGACCCCGTGTCGCCCTGACGGGTCACATGCCAGGCTGAAGGTGGGGTCCCACAAACACTAACCCACCCCATCCTGCAGGAGGAGGATGACAATCGCGCAGAGCCTCGAGCACTCCTGGATCAAGGTGGGGCCTCGAGACCCTGGGAACGGGCGGGCTGGCGGGCGGCCGTGGTCCCCTTGACTTAAGCTCGCTCCCCGCAGGTGCGAAGGCGCGAGGACGGCGCCCGGAAGCCGGAGCGGCGGCGGCTGCGCGCGGCGCGCCTGCGTGAATACAGCCTCAAGTCGCACTCGAGCATGCCGCGCAACACGAGCTACGCCAGCTTCGAGCGCTTCTCGCGCGTGCTGGAGGACGTGGCGGCGGCGGAGCAGGGGCTGCGCGAGCTGCAGCGGGGTCGGCGCCAGTGCCGGGAGCGCGTGTGCGCTCTGCGCGCTGCCGCCGAGCAGCGGGAGGCGCGCTGCCGGGACGGGAGCGCGGGGCTAGGTCGCGACCTGCGGCGCCTGCGCACAGAGCTAGGACGCACCGAGGCCTTGCGCACGCGTGCTCAGGAGGAGGCGCGTGCGGCGCTGCTGGGTGCCGGGGGCCTGAAGCGCCGCCTGGGTCGCCTGGAGAACCGCTACGACGCGCTGGCCGCGCAGGTGGCTGCCGAGGTGCAGTTTGTGCGCGATCTGGTGCGCGCGCTGGAGCAGGAGCGACTGCAGGCCGAGTGCGGCGTGCGCTAAGCTGCGGCCGCGGAGCCTCGCACCGCACCCCGGACCCCCGCGCAACCCCGGAATAAAGTTACTTTCCACGTACTGCCGCGTTGTGTTCCACGCTCCGCAGGGAGGGTAAGAGCGAGTAGCCCACTCGGTGTGTGGTCTCCACCACCCCTCCACGACCATGGAGGGTCTCCACCCTGAAGATCATGCTCTGTGCCACGCGACACGCCATGGGTGGCATCACCCACAGTTGACAGACAAGTGAAGTTGAACTAAAAACAGCAGGTTCCCTGGAGTGTCACACAGCAAGTAAGAGACACAAAAGGCCTCACCGCGGGAGAGATCAAACGTTATCCGTCTGTCGTCCCAGAGCAGTTAAGTCCCTGAACTGTGAGCTGACCCAGGGTCCTGCCTGGTGTCCCTGGAGACCTGGGTTACCGTCTGTGTAGTGAAGGCGCACGGCCCTCCCACTCCCACCTCTAGTATAGCTCTGTGCTGAACTGCAGGCGTGGGCGGAACAGGCTGTGCACCTCCAGCGCGCTCAGACCCCACCCGCGACCTGGGCAAAGCCTTACAGACGCGGTCTCACGGTGGTGGAGATTAGCGGCAGCGGCCGCCCTAGTCTACTCAGGGTGCTGGCTGCCGGGTTATAGGATCCGGGTCCGAGCTCCATACCTCACAGCCACGCGCAACCTCCTGTAGTTGCAGATTCAGGGATCCGATGTGCTCTACGGGCACAGGGTGCACACTTGTGCACAGACACAAACTCATACATATAATTAACGTTTTCTAAATGTTTAAAAAGCCAGGTGTGATGGCACAGACCTGGGGAGGCAAAGGGAGCTTGGTCTTTGTGAGTTCGAGGCCAGCCTCATCTACATACTGCATTTCAGGACTGCAGAGCTCCACAGAGAGAAACTCTCGCAAAATCAAAAGTTAATAAAGATTAAAGCTGGGCTGGAGAGATGGCTTAGAGGTTAAGAGCACTGGCTGCTCTTCCAAAGGTCCTGAGTTCAATTCCCAGCAACCACATGGTGGCTCACAACCATCTGTAATGAGGTCTAGTGCCCTCCTCAGATGTGCAGGCAGAACACTGTATACATAATACATAAATAAATCTTAAAAAAAAAAATAAAGATTAAAGCTGTCGCCATAGGCCCCTTCACAGGCTTTCCTGATAAGCCCTGGTTTTACCCCAAATATGAAGATGTGCTCACCCTCAGGACGCAGGACTGAGCCTTATTTGAGGAGATCAGTTTCTCCATTAAAATTAGCTAAGTTCAGAGAAGACTATGCTGAGCTTCAGGCAGACATGGAATATTCTAGAACAAAGAGGCTCAGCTTGGAATTGGGGAAAGGGGGTGTGCCAGCCATTGGTATGCAGCTCCTGTTCTGGTATCCAGGCTTCATCTCCTTAGGGTGTGCTTGTGGTCCGGGTACCGCTGACGACATGTGCCTGCTACAGGTCCCTGTCTGGTCCGAGGGAGGTGCCCTGGCTACTGCCTCCGGTTCCCATCTAGCCCAGCCCACTCCCAACAAACCCGTGCAGCCTCCAGTGAGTCCCCGTGCTTCCCAAGATGGTAACCAGACACCTCAAGTTTGTGGGGGCCTCGGTAGCAGTGGTCCCAAGGATTGAGTCTCTAGTTAATTGACTGGAAGTTATGTCTTTGAGACAGGGTCTCACTGTACCCTTGGAACTCTACATAGCCCAGGCTGTCCTTGAACTGTGTACCCCAGATCCGAAGTGCCTGGATGACAGGCTAATGTCACCAGATAGTTCTATTTGTGGTTTGCCCTCCCCCCACGGCTTTAGCCTCATGTAGGTCAGAGGACACTGGTATGTGCCACCCCCACCCCCACCCATCACAGCCCGGATCAGGTGCTCAGAGCAGATGTGGCCTGGCCAAGTTCATGGTTCTCAGTTCTTGACCATACTTGGGCAAGACACTGCCTCGCTATTAATAACCTGGTGGGAAGCCTGCGGCGAGGCTATAAAGCCAAGCCTGCAAGCCTCCGGCGGCTCCTTCAACCCCTGAGATCTTAAAAGTAAGTACCCAACCACCTCCCCGGGGTCCTTGGCCCTCACCGAGGCTTCATGCGGCCATGGTGACCCCAACAAGTAAAAGAAAGAATTGTGCTAAAGTGAAGGATGAGTGAAACACAGACCCTGACGGTCCCCAGGGGCTTCTGGGACAGTGGGCGGAAGGGAAAGGTGACACGCAACAGGGTGGAGAGCCAGGGGCACTCCCGTCCCACCCCAGTGACCCCAACAATGCATGTGTGTCTTGGTGTGGGTGGTGAACAGCTGAGGGACCAAAGAGGGGATCCCCTCTGTCCCCAACCCCAGCTCTCCCTGGGTCCGCAGTCCCCGACCTTCTGTAGTCTAAAGTCACCTTGATTTTGGTTTGTTTTTTCTGAGACAGGGTCTCTCTGTGTAGCCCTGGCTGTCCTGGAACTCACTCAGTAGACCAGGCTGGCCTCGAACTCACAGAGATCTGCCTGCTTCTGCCTCCTGGCTAAAGGCATTTTGTGGCTGTCCACAAGTATAGATGTGTCCCCAAATTCCACCTCTGTCCACCTTGCTTCAGACCTGCTGGCTGGGGAAGCGAGGAGATGTGATCTTCATGTCTGAGATTGCTTGCAGTCTCTAGAGTTGGCCCAGAGCATCTGGGGAGCCAGGATGGGGACATCTGCAGTTGGTAGCTTCTGTCTCTTCTGTCGGCCCCTCCCCTCTGGCCTTGGCTGGTTCTCCACTCAGCTCTGGGGCTGCCCTCCTTCTCTGGCCCTTGGGGACCTTACGTCTGGAGTGTGGTGCCCTTTGGCCCAGGTGGGGCTCAGGGGTATAATGCTGACTGAGATCTCTGCTGAGTGCGAACTGATGTCAGAGACAGGTGGCTGCACTGACACCCACCTCCAGGTCCTGACCAAACTGTCACCTCAGCCCCTGTGATGGTTATTCGGACTCGGGGTGTGTGGGGTTGGGCAGGGTGACAGTCCTAGGACTGGGTGGTTGGGCAAGGCACTTGGGCTCTCTGAGCTGAGAAGTCAGCCCAGCAGATAGTATTTACCTAAGATGTGTGAAGGCCTGGGTTCGAATCCCCAGGACTCGAGTAAAGATGGACACAGTGGCTCCCGGTAGACCAGATGGCAGGTGGAGATGGGGACTCCAGGCAGGGGTCCTTATATATGCCAAGCTCCTTGGTACCTGGGGATGACTTAGCTGACTCCTGACTCCGGGGCTGGTGAGCGTCTGTGTCAGCAGTGACTCTTACTGGAGACGGAGGAGCCTTGACTCATTGTGTGGGAATGTCTGGTTGGGTGCTCTGTGTGGGATATCCTGGACTCTGGAGTGTGCTGAGCAGTGTTCCTGACCCCACCCGCTCTGTGCCTGGAGCTCCCCTAGTGTGAAATGTGTCTCCAGACATCACCTGGGACCCTCAGGAGAACACAGCCACCAACCTGAGATTTTTTTTTTCTTTTTTGAGATAAGGGTTTATGTAGCCCAGGCTAGCCTCCAACTCACTGTGTAGCCAAGGCTGGAGCTCCTGCCTCAGCCTCTGAGTGAGTGCTAGGATGATAGACTTGTGCCAAAGTGCCCGTCCTGAGCCACCTTTCTGTAACAGACCTTGGACAAGGGTCTCTGCCTCCCCTGAGCCGCAGCATCCTTGACTACGGAAAAGCAACACTCTCTGTTCCTCTGAGCTACAATATTGGGGTGACCTGTGTCTGTTCCGGACTGTCCCATCCTCAGTTAAGCTGATGACGTCTGGGGTGTTTGCAGGGAGCTTGTGTCTGAGTGGGTGGTAGGATACCACTGACGGCCCTGGGCTGGCTAACTCTGCTAGGACAAGGCTGATGTAGGTGGGTGTCCTTGGCACCCTCTGTCACTCTGGGAAGGCTGTGAGGAGCTTTTCCAAGCAGAGCAGGAGTGCACATCGAGGTCCTGCTTGCCCAGCAGGGGAAGACCACAGACCTGGGTTCAAATTCTGACTGCTGTGTGATCCCAAGCAAGCAGCTCTCCCTCTCTGAGCTCTGAAGATATGGGACATGCAATAAACCAATCTTAAAACACAGCCCCACCCCACCCCAGTGTTCTGAGGACAAGGTGGGTGGTCCCTATAAATGAGGAATGTTCTGGGGAGACAGAGCAAGCTGCTCTCAGCATTTAAAAACATTCTTGCTACATTTGTGTTTGCATGTGTATACATGTGCTGTGTGTGTGTGTTTATGTTTGGTTTTTCTCATGGGTATGGATGTTTTGCCTGCACTTTTGTCTGTGCACCACGTGTGTGCAGTCCCCACAGAGACCAGAAGGGGGTGTCTGGTCCCCTGGAGCTGGAGCTGTAGATAGTTGTGAGCTGCTGTGTGGGTGCTGGAGATTGAACCTGGGTCCTCTGCAGGGTGGCCGTGTGCTGACCATGAGCCACTGCTCCAACTCTCTAGTTCATTCTTTATTCCATGAATCATGTCCAGGCTGTTTGTGGGGCTGCCCTGAAGCCACCCCTGCCTTGTCCCTGTCTCAGGCTGAATTATTTTGGGGACAGTGACCAGATGAGCCTGATCACAGAGCGTGCCTGGGACAAAGGCCAGGGGTTGGCAAGTGCCACAAGCTGCTCCAGTCCTGCAGGTCACGGGGACTTCACTGTCCTCCTGTCCCTGAAGCTGCGACCCTTGTCGGTCATGTGACCTCTGCAGAGGGGGAGATGATAGATGTCTTCAGTATTCCAGTCAGGTGTAAGGCCATCCTACGCCTGCCACAGAGTCTCACAGACACTGGGTAGGGTGAACCAGGGTAAGGGAAAGGTATGTGGGGGCAGGATGAGGGTTCAAGACCAACCAAGCGACAGGCGCCTCATTCCAAAGCACAACAAAGTAAAACACCCTTAAGTTTGAAGTCTGTAAGATTTAAGTGTTAGAAAATGGAATTCAGCCGGGCGGTGGTGGCGCACACCTTTAATCCCAGCACTTGGGAGGCAGAGGCAGGAGGATCTTTGTGAGTTCGAGACCAGCCTGGTCTACAAGAGCTAGTTCCAGGACAGGCTCCAAAACCACAGAGAAACCCTGTCTCGAAAAACCAAAAAAAAAAAAAAAAAAAAAAAAAAGGAATTCAAAAGCCAGGCAGTTTTGGTACACACCTTTAATCCCAGCATTTAGGAGGCAGAGGCAGGCGGATCTCTGTTAGAGGCTAGCCTCATCTACAGAGGAAGTTCCAGGATAGCCAGGTTTACACAGAGAAACCCCCTTTCAACTCCCCCCCCAAAAAATAAAGAAAAAGAAATTGGAATTCACAGGAAAAGAAATTTGAATTCACAATTTATTTTATTGCATTTACATTATTTTATTATCAGACAGAGCTTCATGTAGTCAGAGACCTCAGAGTTGCTGTTTAATAGAGCACCCACCCACCCATCCATCCATTCATCCATCCATCCACCCATCGACCCATCCACCCACCCATCTACACATCCACCCATCCATCCACCTACCCACCCCCCCACACCCATCCACCTACCCACCCACCCATCCATCCACCCACCCATCCACTCATCCATCCACTGTCGCATTATTTCCTGTATGTAATTGGGATACTATCACTGCAATACCACAGATGACCATGAGGTGTCGCACTCAGGCCAATTAATGGACTCTGCGGCCCCCTCCCCACACATTCACAACCCAGCATCAGCAGGATGCTCTGAGCCTCAGTTTTCCCTTTCATGAAGTGCACACAAATAATAAAACGTCACCCTCAGGCTGCCACCATGGCTCAGGAGGTGTCTGATTGTGTGAGAGAGGAGACATGCTAGGTCCCAGACCAGTAGGTGTGTGCTTTGGGGCTACCGTGGGATATTCTGGATAATCTTACAAAGTGAGAATTGGCTTTGGTGCTAGAACAGGGTGGAGGGAGGCTCGGATGGGAGACTGAAGGTCTCAGGACTCCCTCAAGAACTCTAGGCTCTCAACCTTCAGTCTTGGCTGAACATACCTAACCTTGCTGTGTGATCTCTCTGTGCCTGTCTAGATTAGGGGTGATAATTTCCCTCTTCAAGTTCATAGAAAATGTCTCCTTTGGGGAAAATGAGGCATGTTAGCAAGGTTACAGACAGGTGGAGGCTGACAGTGTCCAGTGCTCTTGGCGTCAACCTCGGGTCAGCGAATAGTGCTGGAGGGAGGGTGGGTTCATCTATTCATGGAGACCACAAGGCACCAGAGGTTAAAAAACACAGTTCAGTTTAATGGTGAGTTGCTGCCGCCGCTCAGTGTGGGGGGACACCCCCTCCTGTGTACAGGTCCCCTGAGGGGAACACCACAGCGCCCAGCCCAGTCTGCGCCTCACACCAGATGATGTCCGCAGTTGCTAGGACCGGTTCAGCAGCCTGTTTTGAACGTCCTCCAGAACCTGCCTGAAGAGTTCCTCACGGGACTTCGTGCCATCTAAGTAGACTGGAACCGGAAAAGACCTGTGTCAGGGCTGGGCCGCAGGTGGGGCGGGGCCGTGCACTCTTCGGACCCCAGGGAGTCTGGGGGTGAGACTCGGGCGACTCCCAGGCTTACCCACTTCCACTCCGTCCTGCTCCATCTCCCGTTTATACTTCTGGTACATGGGCCACACGTGACCATCAAAGAGGCCAGGGGGATCAGGGACCATGTAACTACGGTTACTGGAGCGAGAGAAAGAGGCAGCGAGACTGTCAGGGCAGGGCGGTGCTCCACAGACCTTGGGTGGGGGAATCACAACCCCTAGGCCAAGGCTGTGGCTGGGGGACCCCGACTTCCACACCTTCACATCACTGAGCTGAGCCTGAGATGCGTGGGAAAGGGTGGGGTGGGCTCCCAGGACGTTGCCCACGGACATCCCCTGTCCGTGCAACCCACCTCCTTCTCCGCTTGCATTCCTCATACGGGACAGTCAGGAAGTAGCGATGGCTGTACATGTCCACCAGGGGCCTGGTCGGGGAAGTCACAGGTCAACTGACACCCCTGCAGCACCCGCACATCTCCCAGCATTCAGACCCGCCCTACTTCCACGGTCCAAACTGACAGAGAGGTGCTCAGGGCCCAAGGTCACACAGCAGGGCGGCTCAGCCTGGGGACCCGAGCCCTCGAAGGTTCTCTGGGTTCTCTGGCGACACCAGGCTTACTTGTAGCTGTACAGTAGGAAGCCGTCCAGGAGGAGAATGTGGGTGTCTGAGGCGCTGGGCTGGAGGCTGACGCCGTGAGCGCGCGCGAACTTGCGTGGGTCCTTCACCCAGGCGCGCACTGTGCTGAGCATGGCCTCCATGTCCAGGGACTCGAGCACTAGTGGGAAGATGACGGGGTTCAGACCGGGATGCGGGACAGGGATAGAGGGGGCGGGGGGGGGGACAGACAGGGCAGAGGGGGGACAGACGGGGCGGGGGAGACAGATGGGCGGGGGAGACAGACGGGGCGGGGGGGACGACAGACGGGACAGTGGGGGACAGATGGAGCAGAGGGGGGACAGGCGGGACAGGGGCGACAGATGGAGCAGAGGGGCACAGACAGGACGGGGCGGGGGACAGAAGAGGCTGGGGATGACAGACAAGGCACAGGGCAGCACCACAGGACGCAGTGGGGACAGACGGGGCGGGGACCACAGACGGGGCGGGGGGGGGAGGCGAATATGGCACTTACCGTCCCATTGTTTGAAGCCATCCTCCCCAACCGCTATTTGATCCTGGGGCTGAAAGACAAGACCCCAAGTCCGGGCTTAGACCTGCACCTACCCAGCCTTCGTCACCCCTCTGGGGGCCTCTGGGGCTGCCTTGCCATGAGCCTGGGGGAGCTTGGGGTCCTGAGCAGGTGGAGGTTGTGTTGGAGACTCTCCCTGCCTATCTCCTGTCACTCCTTCCTTCTGAGCCCATTGCACAGAAGGGAAAGCAAAGGCATAAAGGGTCACGAGCTAAAAACAAACAAACAAGAAAACCCAGCATGCCACAGTGAAGCCACCCCAGTTAGCCTAGCAGGGTTCCCTGGCACAGGGGATTGATCCTTTTGGGGATGCGCAGGTCAATGGGAACGCCCTGCCTTGTGTCCTCTCCAGCCCACCACCCCTGAGCAGGGCAGCCACCTTGAAGAAGTCATCCTGGTGGATCACGCAGCAGTTGGGTAGCGCTTTGTGGAGGCGGTTGGTCAAGGTGCTCTTCCCGCCGTTGGTCATGCTGCAAGGGTGCATGTGTGAGGTCGAGGGGGTGACGCCAGGGCCCCGTGACCAGAGCAGGCTCTCCCACTGTGCTGCTCCTGCCTAGTAGGGTGGTGTGCGTGTGTGTGCGCATGTGTGCGTGCACGTGTGTCTGCGTTGTGCGAGTGTGTGGGCGTCTGTGTTCTCAGTGTGCGTGTGTCTGTGTGTGTGAGAACGTGACGGGGAATCAAGCTCCTGTGGTCAGCGTGAAGCCCCGCCCAAAATCTCCAGTGAGGGGCTGGGGGTGTGGTCAGGGTGGAGCCCCGCTCAGAATCCCCAGTGAGGGCCTGGGGGCGTGGTCAGGGCAGAGCCCCGCCTTAGGGACAGCAGGGCAGTAGGTCATGGCATCCTGACTCTTAGGGTGCCTGAGGTGGGGACTCAGGTCATCCTCAACCATTCTGGAGACATGGTTGTTTGCAGTCATGGTTCTGATGGCCCCCATGTAGTGGGGTCGTGGGGTCCCTTACAAGAAGGTCTATCTTAACCAGGCATGGAGGCACACCCAGCTAAGGGCTAAGACAGGAGGATCTTCAGTTCTGGGTTAGTCTGAGCCACAAAGTGAGTTCAAGGCCAGCCTGTGTGACTATGTGGAACTCCATCTCAATATTAAAAGTAAAAGGAGGGCTGGGCGGTAGCCAGTGCTCAGGGCTTGCTTTGTAAGCCCGAGGCCCTAGATCCACCATCGTGCCTCAGAATAAAATAAAACAAACCCGGGGTGCTCATCTTGCCCTGTCCAGGCATCTGCCCCCATCCTCACAGGGCTGGTCCCCAGGTTTCCAGCAGGTCTCCCCATATCTTCCCGGGACTTTTTAAAACAATCTACGGAGGTACAGTCCCTGTGCCCTCTGTGATCACAAAGCCCCTCACACCCCTCAAGCCAACCCTCCCCAAGCGCTCAGACCGTGGGCAGCGGAGGCCGCCTTCCCAGGGCCTCAGGGCTTTTCCCCTCCCAGTACAGGTCACACGCCAGGCCCCCAGGGCTCACCCTCCAATGCCCACGATGACCTTCATGCTGGGGACTGGTCGTGACCTGGTCCTGACCTGCAGAATGCTGCTTGGGGGAGTCCCGGCCTCATTGACAAAGCCCTAAGCCTTTATAGGTTTGGGCAGCCTGGAGGCTGCCCCAGGGGAGGAAGTACCCCAAGCTGGGGGTGTGGGGGGAGCACCTGTTTCGCAGGCTGCAAATAGCTTCGGTAGGGTAGCCTTTTGCCTAAATTAGTCAGGAGCCAGAGGGCAGAGGAACAGCAGCCAACTTCCATCCTATGCCTCTGTGTCTGCCTCCCCTCCTCCCTCCCTTCTCTCCACCCTCCTCCCCATCCGACCCGGTCACACCTTTCTATCCCTAAAAATATCGGCCTAAGTTTGTGTTCCCTGGCTTGACCCCGACATTGAGACTGGCTCTTATAGGGCCAAAAAAAGAGACTGCTTCTTCTGCCCCCGTCTCCCTCCCCCCCAACCCCTGCCCACCGCCAGCCCCAGCGAGGCCTGCCAGGAAATCCAAAAGTGTCGTGGCTAACGTGGGTCTAGACTCACATGACTGCCTTGCTCTGGTGGCCTTTTCAGTGTGACCCTGTCATTGTGAACACATGTGACCAGAGTCACTGAGATCAGGCTCGGGAAAGCCAAGGTGGGGTTTTGTGCACATCCCGTCCTTTGCGTGCAGCCATGTACGGAGGCAGGGGGGTCTATGCCAGGTGTCTTCTGGGGTCTTCCTATGGCTGGGGCCTCTGTTTCCCAAGTGCTGGGATTAAAGGTGTGCACCACCACCACTTGGCCTATTTATTTTATTTTATTTTATTTTTGGTTTTTCGAGACAGGGTTTCTCTGTGGCTTTGGAGCCTGTCCTGGAACTAGCTCTGTAGACCAGGCTGGTCTCGAAC
>NC_022027.1:2598099-2601197 GCF_000317375.1 Microtus ochrogaster | reverse complement strand
AGAAAAGGGCTAGAGCTAAAGAGCCAAGCAGTGTTTAAAAAGAATACAGTTTCCGTGTAATTATTTCGGGTAAAGCTAGTCTTGCGGGCAGCGGGGTGCTGGGGACGCAGCTCCGCTGCACCAATTACTACACCCAGCGCTGAGTTCTGGGTACCACCACTGTGCCTGCCTTGTGACTGAGACGGAAAGATATGGTGGCTGGACCTGGAGCCGCGGGGCGGGAATGACAGCCCGGGACTGACTGAACGAACAGGTTAGGGGGCCAATGGGTGCCATGTGAGCCTGCATGCAATGGAAGGACCACCCAGCCTTCATCCCACCCTCCCTAGGGCCTGGAAGGACCCGCCACATCTGGGTGACTGCACACTGGTCAAGTCTCCATCCATACCCCAGGCTGGTCTGGAATTCTCTGTAATCCTCCTGCCTCAGCAGCCTCCTGAAGGCAGGGACGTCAGGCATAGGTCACCATGACCCCATCATGTCTTGTTGGTGACACTCAACATGGCCGTGCCCAAGTGTCTTTGGTCTCCTGCCATTCTGTATGCCAGGCTGTGGAGCCGAGGTCCTTGGAAGTTCGCCAGCCCCCATTCTTCTGGAGCAAAGGGAGAGCAGTGGTCTCCCCCGTCTCCACTTGGCCGCTGGTCACAATGATGGGACGGGAGATTGTGCCCACACCCTTCACCACCCACACCTGGGAGCACAGAGGGACCAACTCTCCCTCTGTATTATAATTTATTTCACATAAAAATCCCCCCCCCCCAGCTTGCCAGTCATCACAGCGACTGTCCCCACCGTCTCCATGTTTATATCTACACAACTCGCTGGTGGAAGTGGAAGGTGGGCACTCTTGGGCAAGTCTTCAATGGATCCTGGGGCGTGTCTGTAAAGAAATTCAGCGGCCCTTCACCAGGAGCCGCTGGGCCTTTTCCTCTTGCCTCAGACTGTCCCCTGGCTACCCGAAGTGGTGGCCCTGTGTGGACTGGGGTATTAAGCAACGCAGGGTCTTTCTCCTATTTTGGGGTCCTCTGTGGCTGTGGTTCTGGGTCCTGCTTCTCCGTGTCGGTGGGTGCTGGTGATCTCAAAGGGGTGGTGGCTGCCGTGGGGGGGTGTGGGTTGCCGTGGCAGCGGGGGTGAGGTGGGGTATGGGCTGCCATGGCTCAGCCTCCATTAGTTTCCCAGGGTTGTGGGAAGGACTTCACACCCTTGAGGGCTGGGAGGTTTATGTTCGTCCATCCGTCCCTGCCACAGTTGTCCCCATGCCATAGGCGTCGGTTAGTCACCAGAAGCCACCGGGTCGGAAAAGCCTGTAGGATTCTGTTTCCAACAGCCAAGAGAGGCCATCCATGGGCGTCGATCTGGGGCGCCATCTGGGTTCCCCTCTTCTATCTGATGTTGGATAGATACAACTTGGGGGTTCACACCTTCCAGGCCTGCTCTCAGGAGACTGAGGCAGGAGGATCGGGAGTTTGAGGCCACACTGATCCTGTCTCAAAACCAAACCAAACCCAGTGCCCTGCACAACTCTATCAGGTCCCTCTGAGGCCCAGGCGTGTGGTGCGTCCCCAGCAGAACTCAGATCCTTGGGTGCTGTTGGTCGGAGATTGTGACTCTCCAGGTGGAAGCTACTCTCCTGCGGCCGCCAGAGGTTCAAGAGGAGAGGCAGAGGCATGTCACAGAGGCCAGACACTTCACGGTGGGATGGATGGAACCCAGCTTTGGAGAAGGCAAGGACCAGTGGTTGGTGGATGGGTACCCCTCTGTAGACCAGGCTGTCTAGGAACTCACTGAGATCCTGGGGTTAAAGATGTGTGCCACCAAGTCTTCACGGGACCCCTCCTCATAAATGTCACCCGGTCTTAGTGCCCCTAGAGACAGGAGGCTTGCTTCTTACACTCCCATGGCGTCCGGACACCGTCATTGAGGTAAATCTGCTCTTCAGAAAGTGCATGAAGGGCAGGTGGCCTCAGTGCCCCGCCCACTGGGACCTATTTCCCTAGGGGATCCCCCAGATCCTCTAGCACCCACCACCCTGTATCTTCATTTTTTTTCTTTTTATGTACTCGTACACTGAGCTGGCATCTCCTGCTTGGTGACACAGGCCTAAGACTGGTTCGGGCAGGGGACAGAAAGGTGGACACAACTTCTCTGAGAAGGAGGTGTGAGTTAAAGTCTCCAGGATTCACAGCTACTTTAAAGGGCTAGAAAATGTTCCAGATTGTGGGGAAGAGGGTTTGGGAACCACCAGGTGGACCAGCATGTGCGCAATGGGCTTGAAGGGCCCCGAAGACGTCAAATGGCAGAATGGGGGTGTCAGTGAGGATGTCAGGTAAGCAGTCACAGCCCTGCTTGGGGTGACAGGGAGAGGGGACAGTGGGTCTCATTCCACAGAGAAGCAGACGCAGCCCCAGCTGGGGCTACCAGGAATCCAAGGCTCCAGCTAGGGACAGGTGAGAGCTGAGCAATGGTCTCTCATGGGTCAGTGAAAACGCACGCTTGTGCCATCTCAGGTGGGGCTGTGGAGATCTGGAGGAAGAGCCGGAGTCACACAGGAACAGGGCGACGCCGTTCATGTCCAGCTCTGCCAACCACAAGCTCAGAGTATGGAAAGGTAGAGGCCAAGGACCCAGTTCATTCCAGAAGGTGGCACACATCTCAATAAAAATCATGAGGTGGACTCAAGCAGCGGAAGACACCAGGGGGTGAAGAGGGGGACGAAGGAGCCGGACATCCTCCAACAATGGACACAGGATGAGGCAGGATGAAGTCTGGGGCCCTCAGGCCTCTGACGGAGGTTATGTGGTGTCTGGAATCTTCTCTGTCCGTCTCCAGGTTCCAGTTAAATCAGGACATGCTGGAGAGTACAGGACAAACGAGGTGGGGTCAGTGTCTGAGGCGGAGGTGAGCTTCCACAGGAAAACTCAGAGTCAGCTATCTGGCTAGGAGAGCTCGGAGCAAAAAGCAATGGCTGCCACCAACATTCCAAATGCAGATCAGAAGATGACTCTCCTCCCAGGGCAACAGCAATAAAGATCTGTGGACTCCTACACATCCACCCACCCAGCCACCCACCCACCCATCCATCCACCCATCTGTCCATC
>NC_022027.1:2588900-2597994 GCF_000317375.1 Microtus ochrogaster | reverse complement strand
CCCATCCACCCACCCATCCATCCACCCATCCATCCACCCACCCATCCCTCCTTTCTCTGAGTTTCATCTGAGCCTGGCAGTGTGTGGGTGCTCTCTGGTCATGACCACCATGTCCCACAATCAGGAAACAGATGCACACCTGTCTCATGCCACCTGCCGGGCCAAGCATACAAATGCTCACCCAGACTGAACTGCACTCGAAACATTCCAAGAAAACCCGCTGACACCCGTGCTACACCCACCTCACTTCCTGGTCTTCTGTCACTTCTGCTGACCTGTGATGGGGAGGAGAGGGTGTTAGTTGCCTGTTCGCGACCCTAGGCGATCCCCATTTATTGCTCATGGCTGGAAATCACCACAGGAAGGCGGCCACCCCACTGCGTTTTTCTAACAGAAAACAGGTGTCAGCCTGCACCTGCCGCTAAAGGGACAGGCCAAACAGACAAAAATGAGGGGACTAGAGGAGCTGGAGCAGCTGCCCGGGTGTCACCTAGCTTGGGAAGGTGCTAACTACGCCCATCTTCTTCCCTGCCGTGGCCGCCATCCCTTTGTGCTTTTACCTGTCCTCTTCTTCCGCCGGCTCTGGTTTTTCTTCGGATCTGGGAACGAGGAACTCTGGTTGTATTGGCGGCCGTGGGCTGTGATAGACAGAACCAGGTGACAAGGATAGGAGGCGGCTGGGGCTGAGGCAAGGACTCTGGGATCCCACTAGCCCCTCAAGTATGGACCAATGTTAGCGTTTTGTTTCTGGTGTGTTGGAGGGAGCTGGTGGCCCAGGATAGGACAAGTGTGAGTTGTAACACAAGGGCTCCTGTCCCCCCCCCCCCCCGCTCTTGAAAATAGGGTGTCGTATAGCCCAGGCTAGCCTGTAACTCCCTACGTAGCTGAGGATGACTCCTGATCCTCCTGTCTCCTCTTGCCAATTGCAGGCAGGCTGGATATGTGGCACTGGGGATTGCCCCAGCGAGGCCAGTGCTCTACCATCTGAGCTATGGTCCCAGGTTCATGCTTGGAAGGTCTGAGTGGTGGGAGGAGAAAGAGATACACAGAGCCCGGCTTGCTGGCTCGTGCCTCCCATCCCAGCACTGGGGACACTGAGGCATGGGATCCGAGGCCAGCCTGGGCCTCCAAATACCTTGTCCCAAGGAAGAAAAACAGTGGGTCTCTGCACTAAGGAAGAGGCCACCAGAGTTTGGGAGGGGGAATAGGCGGGGAACCACTGGGCTCCACCCACTGCTGTGGGGTCTTTCCCATGAGATCCCTGGACTGTTACCCGGTCACGAAAAGGATTATAGCTCTGATACCACACCAACATGGATGGCACGGGAACTCGGAGCACAGCAGTTTTAACGGGACATTTGGGAGGACTGGCATGGCAGGACCCACTCCCAGGAGGTCCCGAGAGCCACACAGATGGGGGTCTCAGGGGTGGGAGGGGCGTCGAGAACAGATGGACAGGGAGTTAATGTGAGATGGGGGTGGAGCGTCTCTGGGATACGGAAGGTTCTGAGGGGCTGCAGGGAGGGCACAGCCCTGTGACCGGGTTCTGCTGTGCCCAGTGCAGGCTGGGATAGGTGAGGGGCAGAGTTTTACTTGCTGACTTTTAAAGACGGACAAGATGGTAGAAAGAGACAACAGAGAGAAACTTATAGGGGCCTCATCCTGAGCTTGGGCCGTCGTGTGGCCAAGTCAGTGAAGGCTTAGGGGCAGCCCGAGCCCCTGGGCATGGTCACCAAAGGTCACCCCTTTGGTTCTCTGTGCTAAGTAAGGTCCTCAAACTAAATTAGGGGGCAGGGGCCGGCGAGCTGGCTCGGCAGGTAAAGGCGTGTGCTGCCAGTCTGGCAACCCGAGTTTGATCCCATTTGATGGAAGGGGACCCTGGCTCCCCTCAAGTGACCTCCACATGTGTGCTGTGGTTTGCACGCATGTGCGCGCACACACACACACACACACACACCCAACACAGACAGATAAATAACATCTGATGGATGACCAAGGCGGGGTGTGAATCCATGGCTGTCTCCAGAGGCCTCGTCTGAAAGGCAGGTCTCTGGGTGTGTATGAGGTCGTGTGGACCTCTGCGTATGTGAGGTCATGTCAGTCGTCCTGGGTACTGAATCCCAGTTGTCAGGTCTGGGAGCAAGCCCTTTTACTGGCCAAACCATCTTGCTGGCCCAATCCACGTCATGTTTTTAAATGGGGTTTCTCACTGAGCCCGGGGTTCGCTGATTTAGGTAGGCTGCTGGCCTGCGAGCCCCAGGGTCCCATCTCCATCTCCCCAGTGATTACAAATGGGAACCACAGGCCCGACAAGTTACATGGGTACTGGGGATTTGAATTCAGGTCCTCGCACTTGCCCGCATCAGTTTTTCCACTGAAGGCCGAGCTCTCACCAAGCCGAAGCCACCAAACCACCCCTCAGATCCCTCAGGAGCTGTGCCGCACTGACCTCTCTCTCTTGGCTCTGAGTCTCTGTTCTTCGTACCTGAGGGAAAGAAAAACACAAGCAGGGAGTCAGACTCGGACACAGCTGCCGGGGCCACGGAGCTGAAGGGGAGGGCAGGTGCCAGGGATTGTGGACTGAGCTTCACGCTGAGCTGTGATATGGTTCAATGTGAGCGCGCCTGTGAGTGTGTGCAGTACCCGCGGGGGCCGGAAGGGGGCATCGGGTCCCCACGCGCGTGCAGTACCCAGAACTGGAGTCACACAGGGGTTGTGAGCTCCTTGTGGATGCTGGGAGCCCACTGGGCGCTCTGCAGGGGCAGCCGGTGCGCTAACCGCTGAGCTGTCTCTCCAGCCCTCCAGTGTAAGCAGCAATGGGAAGGAAGCAGCTGGGGGGTGTTTCGCGGCCAGAAGCAGCGTTGGTGGCACACTGCCTGCGTAGGGACCCCGAGGGACACTCACTGCAGGACACACTCGGGCAGCTGCACGTGCTCCATGGGGATGAGTCGCTCCAACTCCTCCAGGCTGTGCACGTACTGGATCTTACTGATGAACTTGACACTGGCGGACACAGGAGGGAAGACAAGGGGTCACCAGGCAGAGCCGGGCCGGGCCCTGCACAACCCGCCAAATCGCCCATGCTGGCCTGGAACCCTCCTGCCTCAGCACGACTGTGATGAACAACGAACACCTCAGATGTATCCTTTTAAGAATCATTTTGCCACGTTTTGTTACTGCGCATGCGCGAGTGAAACACGTGGACACCTTGAGGGCGTTGGCTCTTTCCATCCCACAGGTGGTCGTGGGGATTGAACTTAGGCTGTCAGGGCCTGGCAGCAAGCTCCTCTACTAATACAGCCGTCTTGCCAGCCCTCCAAGCATATTCTTAAAAATAAAAAGTAGAATTCCCCTCCGAACCTGGTGACGCCTGTCATTCCGGCACTCATCGGGCTGAGGCCCGAGGATTGCCATTTCAGCACTGACCCATGCTACACAGGGAGACACAGGGTCAGAGCAGAAGGCTCTATTGTGCAAGTGTCAGGTCCACAGTATATGCATAAAACACCAGGCGTGGTGCTGGGGAGGCTGAGACAGGAGGATCGCTGCATTTGGCTGGATCAGTGAGTCTTGGGGCCCCAAACCATGTGGTTAGTAAGAATCGCACCGACCGACCCGCACTACACACACAGGGCACAGCGCCAGGCGGGGTCCCACCTGATGAAGGGCCGGGAGATAGCCAGCACGGTGCGGATGAACCATGACGGGTGCACAATGATCAGAGACTTCAGATTCTTCCTCAGTCTGTGTGGGGAGGCGAGGATGTCACTGTCACAGGCTTGGGGCGCAGGGAGCCCCCCGGGGACAAGATGGACCGCTTACCCACCATCCCTCCGCAGCCTGCCATCCCAAGTCCTCTTAGCTGACTGCACCCTCACAGTGCGTGAATTTGGAGGCTCTGGAACTCATCAACACCAGGCAGCAGTGTGGCCCTTCCCCCGCGCGCGCGCGCGCGCGCGCGCGTGCACACACACACACACACACACACACCCCACAGTCCTAAATTCTAGGAAATGCTTGTAGGTTTCAAAAATCTGTCTGAAGCCGGGCGGTGGTGGCGCACGCCTTTAATCCCAGCACTCGGGAGGCAGAGGCAGGCGGATCTCTGTGAGTTCGAGACCAGCCTGGTCTACAGAGCTAGTTCCAGGACAGGCTCCAAAGCCACAGGGAAACCCTGTCTCGAAAAACCAAAAAAAAAAAAAAAAAAATCTGTCTGAAGCTATTCATAAAACCCAAAAGAGAGGGCTGGAGAGATGGCTCAGAGGTTAAGAGCACTGACTGCTCTTCCAGAGGTCCTGAGTTCAATTCCCAACAACCACATGGTGGCTCACAACCATCTGTACTGAGATCTGGCGCCCTCCTCTGGTGTGCGGGCATACATTGAGGCAGAATGTTGTGTACATAATAAATGAATAAATCTTAAAAAAAAAAGAGAGACAGCCCAGCGTTTACTCACAGACGGACAGACAGAAACAATACAGTTTCATCACAGGCTGGACTATTACTCAGCCGTGCACAAGAAAAGGCCCTTTTTTCTGACACCTCTAGAGAAGATGGCCCTTGAGGACTCGATGCTCTGAGGCGTGGATCAGACACGGAAGGACACGCAGCACGGTGCCTCCCTCTGCAGGGGTCCCTAGAGTCCTCCTCAGTCACCATCAGATACTGCCAGGACTTCCTTCCTCGGTGCCCTCCTCCTCCTCTCACCTCCTGTCAATCATGTGGTAACACTTCTTCAGCCAGCCGATGCCGGGCATCCTCCTCCGGGGCGTGGCGCCGTTTAGATACACGATCATGTAGTCTTCAGCGACCAGCAGTTCCAGGCTGCTGATGACGTACCTGCGGTGGGGGGACGGGGTTCCCATGTGAGGCACCGAGAGTGGGGCCCGCGTGGGGCCTTCCTGCAGCCCTGCCGGGCCGGGCCAGCCACACCCCAGCAGGCGTGGACGTGCCCATTGGTGCGCTCCCGAACAGTCTGGAAGGGACCTGGGCCTGAGACGCCACCCAGGGCCCCTGCCTCCATCGCCAGCGCCGCCCCCCAAGACAGCAGAGAACCCCAACTCTTCTCTCTGACCTCCAAGGGCCCCCATCCTCCTTGTTGCGTGGGTTTTGGGAAATGCGGTCTTGCTTTGTAGACCAGGCTAGCCTTGAAGTCATAGAGCTCCGCCACCTCTGCCTCCCCAGTGGGAGCTGCTGACTTACAGGAAGAGATTCTCCATGATGTAGTGATAGTCGGGGGAGCTGCTGTCTGGGAGGAAGCAGGCTGCGAAGACGATGATGGCGTTGAGGCCTTCCCCGTAGTACCCTGGGAAGGAGGCATCCTGTGAGTGTCACGGTGGCCCAGGCTAGACCACGTTTCATCCCTGAGCAGCATCTCCCGGTGGGGGGGATGATGCCCAGAGTGCCAGCCCCTGCGCACCCCAGCTGGACAGGCCCCCCCATTAGGAGAACCACTGTCCGCGGTGACCTCGTGGGGGCGAGGTCGCGGGGTGCACACACCTCCGTGGGTGACCACCTTCATGTACGGCCGGATCATGTGCAGGTCGATGCGATGCTCCTGCTCCCCGATGATGACAGTCCGCCACAAGCGACCGTTGGCTGCGCTGCCATCGTCCGCAGCACTGTCCCCAAACAGGTCCGCGCTGTCTCCGGGCATGTTCTTGGCAGTGGCCACTGGGGTGTCGTCTGCAGTGGGGGGTGTGAATCCAGTGTGAATCCAGCGTGGATCCAGCCCTCCCCCCACGAGTGTTAATCTGTGAATCCTGGGAGCTCTGGGAACACCTGAGTTGACCTAGCTTGGGATAACCGCTCTGAAGGTGGAGCTGTCCCATCCCAGGAGCTGAGGCCTCCCCGCCACGATGGTCAGAATAAACCCGTCTCCCCTGGTTGTTTGCGTGTAAGGTTTGTCGCAGCCACGAGAAAAGTGGTAACCACTTGCCTGCTTCGCTCTGGCTACACCGCCGTCTCCTGCCGGAAGCCCTCTGTGATTGCACCTGAGCTAACCGCTGACCACCCCACTGAACCATTCCAAACCTGCTGTTTCTCTTCCTTCCTTCCTTTTCCTTCCTTCCTTTTTTTAATTTTTTTTTATCAAGCGTGATGCTGCATGCTTTTAATCCTGGCACTCAGAGGCCGGTGGATCTTGTGAGTTTTTCTGAGGCCAGCCTGGGGATTATATAGTGTGTGTCTCCAAGAAAAAGCAAATAAATAATAATGATAAATAAGATTAAAATGGCCTCCCAGCGCATGACCCTCCCTAGCTACCTGTTAGAATTGCTTGAACCCAGCTCATTCCTCCTCCTGGGCCCTGCAGGAAGCTGAGCACAAAGATTCTGTCCCTGTACGTGGGTCACTCGCTGACTGAGGTCTGGGGATGTGTGTGGCCCTTGCGGAGCCTGGAAGAGGCCAGGGAGGGACAGTCCTGACATGCGCAAATCACTCCTGGTTTACGTGGGCTTCGCGCATGCCTATTCTAGATCCTCCTGTGGACGTCTAGTTCCCTCTGCCCACCCCACCCTCGCAAGCTCATAGGTAGCGTCCCTCTGAACCTCGCTGGGCTATGAGAATCCTGTGACAAATCACAGGTCTGTGGGACCAGACATTGTGGGTCCTAGGGCCAACGCCGTCTCCCGGAACTGTAATGGGGGCGGGGGGGCTGGCAAGGAGGTGGCTGGAGAAGCCGCAGGGGGACAGGGCGGGGACCCCACCGTTACCTTCCCACTCAAGCTCATTGCCATTTCCCAGGAACTCCAGTGAGTCGGTCTCGTCCGGTGTCTCAATGTCGTCCACGTTGATGTCCAAGTCATCTGGCGTGTCCAGGAAGTCGTCCGACAGGAGGGAGCCCTCGCTCTGGTCCAGGGAGATGTTGATCTCTGGGGCCACCAGGGTCTTTCTCTTCCGATGTGCTCCGCCCAAGTTTAGGGTGGAGGGAGGAGCTGCAGGGACCCACAGTGTGAAAGATTGCTCGCACCCCACCCGTCCAGACAGGCTCTCCGTAGCCCAGGCTAACCTCAGAACGCCTCTCGTGTCCCCTCCCCAATGCTGGGTGAGCCTCTGCCCGTGGAGCGCAGCCTCCGCAATGTGACCTCTTTCTCGGGAAGTTTCTGTCCCACCCCCACGCGTTGTCCCTAAACCCAAGTCCACCCAGAACGAGCTCAATGCGGCTGGGTCTTCTGAGAGGACCAAAGAGAGAAGTCACCCAGAGGTATCACAACAGAGAAAATGCCCACTAGGCTGACATGGGAGGGCTGAGCCCACTGTGGTTGGGGTCACCCGGGCAGGGGTCCTAAGTGTTGTAAAAGCGGAATCATCTCCAGAGAGGCGCCATTCAGCAAGTGGTGGGAACAGACGCAGACCCACAGTCCAGCACTGGGGGGAGCTCCGGACCCCGAAGAAGAGTGGGAGGAAGGGCTGTGGGAGCCAGAGGGGTCAAGGACACCACAAGAAAACCCACAGAATCAACTAATCTGGGCTCATAGGAGTTGAGACACTGAACCAACCAGGGAGCCTGCATGGGACTGACCGGCACTCTGCATATATGTGACAGGTGTGTGGCTTGGTCCTCTTGTGGAACTCCTAACAGCTGGAACAGGGGCTGTCTCTGACATCTGTGTGATAGTCCTGGCTGTCCGGGAACTTGCTCTGTAGACCAGGCTGCCCTCGAACTCACAGAGATCCGCCTGCCTCTGCCTCCTGAGTGCTGGGATTAAAGGCGTGCGCCACCACTGCCAGGCTATCTCCTGACTCTTTTTCTGGCTTTGGGGACCCTACTCCTCATACTGGGCTCCTTCCACCAGCCTTAATATGCTGGTTGGTGCCGAGTCTTACTGTAACTTGTTTTACTACCGATATCCCTGGGAGGCCTGCTCTTTTCTGCCTGGAAAGAGATGAGGAGTGGATGGGGGCGGGGAAGACTGGGAGGAGAGGAGAGAGGGGAAGCAAATTGCTGAACTTGAAAAAGAGCGAGCAGGCTGAGAAGCCGGGGGAGCACCCAGGAAGCAGCACCTCTCCACGGCCTCTGCTTCAGCTCCTGCCTCCAGGTTCCTGCCCCAATGTCCCTCGTGGTGAACTGTGACGTGGAAGTATGAGCCACACAAGCACTGTCCTCCCCACGCTGGTTCTGGTCACCATGTTTGCAGAGGCACAAAAAGTACACTAGGATAGCTTCCGAATGTCTGAAGTGGGCAGCTTAAGGACAGGCGGCCTGGCCCCAGAGTCTGTGCTCAGTGAAGGGCCAACCACAGAGCTCTAGGGAAGCCCTCATCTACAGTCACTGCGTGGACCCATGCTCACTGAGACAGAGGCAGCTTGGCCTTGACAGATTTTTTCAACCATTGGACTGAAAACCTTTTTCAACAATCAGATGACCCCGCCTGGTGGCTTTATTCTCAGAGACCTCTTGGTGGACACATAGAACTGACTGCCGTAAGCTGTTCTTCCAAATCCACGTGTGACACCCAACAACCCACAATACACACCTTGAGGGTGTGGCCCGCCTAGAATCCCCAGTGAGGGGCTGGGGGTGTGGTCAGGTGCAGCTCCCTCCTCCTCATTGTAATGGCCCTCTGGTCTGTTCCTGGTACCAAGGAAAACTATTTAAGACTCATTAGGGCTCCTCTCTTGTCTCTTTCCCTTTAGCTACCTAGTCTCTGCAGAGTCAGTCAGAGCTGCCTCTTTGGGAGTTGGAAATAAAAGTAAACTTTCCAAGAAAATTCTAAACTAGCCACCATCGGTGCCACCCACTCAGGAAGAGGTTTGTTTTTAGGTGTCACGTGACTGTGCAGCGGAAGTGAGTCCACACCCCCCCACCTCAGGGTGCAGGTGATTATTGTCGCTGAGGGGCCACCCTGCGAATCCAGGGCTGCAACTCTCTGCCTCTCTCCCAGAAGAGGGTGGAGCCTCCGGATCCATGAGGTTTGCTAAAAGGCTACCAACTCTTCCCACAGGGCAGCATCAAAATCATGGCCCAGGGTCACATGTGGAGGTGATGCTCATGACCAACAGCACAAAGGGACCAAAGGATGGTATGTGAGGTGAAGGGTGTTATTGTCAAGCCTTAACGTTAAATAACATTGTGTGTGTGTGTGTGTGTGAG
>NC_022027.1:2582714-2588775 GCF_000317375.1 Microtus ochrogaster | reverse complement strand
GGGAGGGAGGGAGGGAGGGAGGGAGGGAGAGAGAGAGAGAGAGAGAGAGAGAGAGAGAGAGAAAGAGAGGGAGCAGGCCAGGCATCGTGGTGCACACCTTTAATCCCAGTGAGCTGTAGGCCAACCTGCTCTACCAAGCAAGTTCCTGCTCAACCTGCACAGTGCGACCATGTCTCAAAAAATGGTATTTGCCCCAACACACATGGGGAAAAAGGTTTTATTCTATAAAGAAACACATAGAAGGCCCTCGAAAGCATGCCTGTCACCCAGTACTTGGGATGTGAAGGCAGGAGGGTCAGTAATTCTGGGTCATCTTCAGCTACATAATAAATTTGAGCTAGCCTGGGCTTCATGACACCCTGTCTCAAAAAACAAACAAGCAAACAAAAAAATAGAGAGGTTAAAAAGATAGAAAGAGAATAAGCTCCATCAGGAGCAGAAGCCAGGAGCAAATCCAGTCCTGGGAGACCAGGATTGAGCCAAGACCTGACTCAGAGTCTGCAACCTCACCAGAACCAGAGTGGGACTGAACCAGCTACCTAGGACACAGAGAGAAGAAGCTCCACCAGGAACAGAAATCAGGAGCAAACCCAGTCCTGGGACACTGGTGGACCAGGATTGAGCCAGCAACCTGACTCAGAGTCTGCAATCTCCACCACAACAGGTCCAACTCCAAGCCAGGGACTTCTGCAGTAGGAGATCCAGACCAAGATTTACAGAAACAGATCAAAGCCATCAGCCTAGGCCAAAGTAGGCCTGAGACAGCAAACTCCAAGGGAGCAGACCAAAGCACAGGAGCACTGAGCTATCTGCAGGAACAGGAATAGCCAATGGGGTAACTAGAACTGTGACACTGATTGTACCATGAGGAACAACCATCTGAGCTTTGGATTCACTGGCACCTAGAAGATTATTCAACAGAATCTCAGACAGCCCCAACCACACCTATTAGAGGAAAAGATGAGTAGAAAAGGTAACATCACACGCTACACCACTTTGTGTAGCAACACAACACCAGTAAAACCTAAAGACCCTACAACAACAAGACCTGAACAACCAAATATGGATGAAACAGAAGAAAATGATCTAAAAAATAAACTCAAGAGAATGTTTGAAATTCTTAAAGATGAAATGAGAAATTACCTGAAAGAAATGGAGGAAAAAACAAACAAAAAATTTGGAAGATATCAACAAATCACTTAAAGAAAACCAAGAAAAAGAAGTGAAACATATAAAAGAAACTATTCAGGACTTGAAAACTGAGATAGAAAAAATGAAGAAAACACAAGCCACAGGAATTATAGAAACAGAAATCATGAGAAAAAGATCAGGAACCACAAACACAAGCATGAACAACAGAATACAAGAAATGGAAGAGAGAATCTCAAGCGCTGAAGATACAATAGAGGAAATAGACTCATCAGTTCAAGAAAACATTAAATCTAACAAAAGCTTAACCCAAAATATCCATGAAATATGGGACACCATGAAAAGGCCAAATCTTAGAATAATAGGTATAGAATAAGGAGAAGTTCAACTCAAAGGCACAGAAAATTTATTTAACAAAATCATAGAAGAGAACTTTCCCTACCTAAAGAAAGATATGCCTATGAAGATACAAGAAGCTTACAGAACACCAAATAGACTGGATCCAAAAAAAAAAAAGTCCTCCTCTCGCCACATAATAATCAAAACACTAAACATACAGAGTAAAGAAAGAATATTAAGAGCTGCAAAGAAAAAAGGCCAAGTAACATATAAAGCAGACCTATCAGAATTACACCTGACTTCTCAATGGAGACAATGAAAGCCAGAAGGTCCTGGTCAAGCTTTATGCAGACATTAAGAGACCACAGATGCCAGCCCAGACTACTATACCCAGAAAAACTGTCGATCACCATAGAAGGACAAAACAAGATATTCCATGACAAATCTAGATTTTAGCAATACTTAGCCATGAACCCAGCCCTACACAAAATACTATAAGGAAAACTCCAACCCAAGGAAGATGGCTACACCAACAAATACACAGACAATTGATGATCTCATAGCAGCAAATCCTAAAGAAGAAAAAATGCACAAATTAACATCACCAACGATGAAAACTAAATTAACAGGAAACAGCAACCACTGGTCATTAACATCCCTTAATGTAAATGGACTCAACTCACCCATAAAAAGGCACAGGCTAACAGATTGGATACGAAAACAGAATCCATCCCTCTTCTGCATACAAGAAACGCATCTCAACCTCAAAGACAGGCATCGTTTCAGGGTAAAAGGTTGGGAAAAATATGCCAATCAAATGAACCTAAGAAATAAATGGGTATAGCTATCCTAATATCTAACAAAATAGACTTCAAGTTAAATCAGTCAAAAGAGACAAAGACGGTCATTTCATATTAGTCACAGGAAAAATCCATCAAGAGGAAATTTCAAAACTGAACATCTATGCCACAAATACAAGGGCACCCTCATATGTCAAAGAAACATTTCTAAAGCTTAAATCATACATTAAACCCCACACACTAATAGTGGGAGACTTCAACACTCCCCTCTCACCACTGGGCAGGTCAATCAGACAAAAAATGAACAGAGAAATAAGAGAACTAATAATAAGATGTTATGACTCCAATGGACTTAACAGACATCTATAGAATATTCCATCCAAACAGAAAAGAATATAACCTTCTTCTCAGCACCTCATGGAACCTTCTCAAAAATTGACCACATACTCAGTAACAAAGCAAACCTCAACAAATACAAAAAAAAATTGGAATAACCCAGTATACCTTATCAGATCACCATGGTTTAAAACTAGAAGTCAACAGCAATACTAATTCCAGAAACACACAAACACATGGAAATTAAACAATGCTCACCTGATCATCAATGGGTCAAGGAAGAAATAAAGGGAGAAACTAAAGACTTCCTTATATTCAATGAAATGACCATACAACATACCCAAATATATGGGACACAATGAAAGCAGTGTTAAGAGGAAAGCTCATAGCAGTAAATGCCTACATAAAGAAGTTGGAAAAACCCACACTAGTGAATTAACAGAACATTAAAAAACTTTAGAACAAAAAGAAGCAAACTCACATAAGAGAACTAGATGGCAGAAAAATAATCAAATTGAGAGCTGAACAACAAAATAGAAACAAAGAAAACACTACAAAGAATCAATGAGACAAAGAGTTGGTACTTCAAGAAAATCAACAAAATAGACAAACCTTTATCCAAACTAACCAAAAGGCAGAGAGAGAATATCCAAATTAACAATATCAGAAATGAAAAGGGGGACATAACAACAGACATGGAGGAAATACAGAGGACCATCAGGTCATATTTTGAAAACCTATACTCCACAAAATTGGAAAACTTAAAAAAATGGACAATTTCTGGATAAATATCATTTACCAAAATTAAATCAAGACCAGATAAGCAAATTAAACAGATGTATAACTGCTGAAGAAATAGATAGAAACATTCATCAAAAAGTCTCCCAACCAAAAAAAGCCCAGGACCAGATGGTTTCAGCTCAGAATTCTATAAGACTTTTAAAGAAGAACTAATACCAATACTCCTCAAATTATTCCACACAATAGAAACAGAGGGAACATTGCTAAACACTTTTTATGAGGCTACAATTACCCTGATACCCAAACCACAGAAAGACAATACTAAGAAAGAGAATTACAGACCAATCTCACTCATGAACATTGATGTAAAAATACTAAATAAAATACTGGCAAATCTAATCCAAGAACACATCAGAACCATCATCCACCATGACCAAGTCAGCTTCATCCCACAGAAGCAGGGATGGTTCAACATATGAAAATCTGTCAACGTGCCGGGCGGTGGTGGCGCACGCCTGTAATCCCAGCACTCGGGAGTCAGAGGCAGGCGGATCTCTGTGAGTTCGAGACCAGCCTGGTCTACAAGAGCTAGTTCCAGGAGAGGCTCCAAAACCACAGAGAAACCCTGTCTCGAAAAAAAAAATCTGTCAACGTAATCCACCACAGAAATGAGCTGAAAAATAAAAACCACATGATCATCTCATTAGATGATGAAAAAGCATTTGACAAAATACAACATCCCTTCATGATAAAGGCCATGGAGAGAGCAGGGATAAAGGAATATACCTAAACATAATTAAGGCAATATACAGCAAGCCAACAACCAATATCAAACTAAATGGAAAGAAACTCCCAGTGATTCTTCTGAAATAAGGAACAAGACAAGGTTGTCCACTCTCTCCATACCTATTCAATATAGTTCTTGAGGTCCTAGCTAGAGCAATAAGACACCAAAGGGAGATCAAGGGGATACAAATTGACAAAGAAGAAGTCAAACTCTCACTGTTTGCTGATGATATGATAGTTTACATAAGTGATCCCAAAAATTCTACCAAGGAACTTCTACAACTCATAAACACTTTCAGCAATGTAGCAGGATACAAGATTAACTAAAAAAAAAATCAGTAGCCCTCCTGTACACAGATGATAAAAAGACTGGGGAAGAAATCAGAGAATCAACACCCTTCACAATAGCCACAAATAGCATAAAATATCTCAGAGTAACTCTAACCAAACAAGTGGATGACTTGTATGACAAGAACTTTAAATCTTTGAAGAAAGAAATTGAAGAAGACACCAGAAAGTGGAAAGTCCTCTCATGCTCTTGGGTAGGCAGAATTAATATAGTAAGAATGACAATCTTAGGCTGGAGAGATGGCTCAGTGGTTAAGAGCATTGCCTGCTCTTCCAAAGGTCCTGAGTTCAATTCCCAGCAACCACATGGTGGCTCACAACCATCTGTAATAAGGTCTGGTGCCTTCTCCTGGCCTGCAGGCATGCATACAGACAGAACATTGTATATATAATAAATAAATAAATATTAAAAAAAAAAGAACGACAATCTTACTGAAAGCAATCTACAGATTCAACGCAATGTCCATCAACATCCCAGAAAAAGTCTTCAAAGACGTCGAAAGAACGGTACTCAACTTCCTTTGGAAAAGCAAAAAAAAAAAAAAACCAGGATAGCCAAAACAATCCTGTGTAATAAAAGAACTTCTGGGGGCTGGAGAGATGGCTCAGTGGTTAAGAGCACTGACTGCTCTTCCAGAGGACCTGGGTTCAATTTCCAGTACCCACATGGCAGCTCACAACTGTCTAAAGATCCAGTTGCAGGGGATCTGACATCTTCACACCAATGCACATAAAATAAAGTTAAATAAACCATAAAAAATATTTAAAAAAAAAACTTCTGGAGGCATCTCGTACTGAAAACAGCCTGGAATTGGCATAAGAACAGACAGGAGGACCAATGGAACTGAATAGAAGACCCGGATATCAATCCACACATCTTCAAATACCTGATCTTTAATAAAGAAGCAAGGGGCTGGAGAGATGGCTCAGAGGTTAAGGGCACTGACTGCTCTTCCAGAGGTCCTGAGTTCAATTCCCAGCAACCACATGGTGGCTCACAATCATCTGTACTGAGATCTGGCGACCTCCTTTGGCATGCGGGCATACATCGAGGCAGAATGTTGTATACATAATAAATAAATAAATCTTTAAAAAAAAGAAGCAAAAAATCAAATAGAAAAAATAAATCATATTTAACAAGTGATGCTGGCATAACTGGATATCAGCATGTGGAAAAATGAAAATAGACCCATATCTATCACCATGCATAAAAAGCTCAAGTCCAAATGGATCAAAGACCTCAACATAAAGCCAGCTACACTGAACCTTATAGAAGAGGAAGTGTGAAATACACTTGAATGCATTGGCACAGGAGACCACTTCCTAAATATAATCCCAGCAACACAGACACTAAGAGGAACAATTAATAAATGGGACTTTCTGAAACTGAAAAGCTTCTGTAAAGCAAAGGGCACCGTCAACAAGACAAAATGACAGCCTACAGAATGGGAAAAGATCTTCACTAACCCCACATCAGACAGAGGTCTGATCTCCAAAATATACAAAGAACTCAAGAAATTGGACACCAAACCATCACATAATTCAATAAAAAGAAATGGAGT
>NC_022027.1:2572787-2582109 GCF_000317375.1 Microtus ochrogaster | reverse complement strand
ATAAAGCAAAGAAAGCCAGCCTACAAACCACAATCCCAGAGAACTTAGACAACAATGCGGACACTAAGAGAGACTTACATAGATCTAATCTACATGGGAAGTAGAAAGTAGAAAAAGACAAGATCTCCTGAGTAAATTGGGAGCATTGGAACCTTGGGGGAGGGTTGAAGGGGGCAGGGGAGAGGCAGGGAGGGGAGCAAAGAAAAATGTAGAGCTCAATAAATATCAATAAAGAAATACTCAATTAAAAAAGGCAACTATTCATCTCAAATATTTTACAATTGAGTGGATTTTTGTATGTTGATGCAAATTTAAGGTTATTTTTGTTATACTGAATATATGTTTCTAAGGTATTGTATGTATGCAGCTCATTTAAAAATGTAATATAAAATTCTAGTCCTTGAAAGCTATTATTACAAACTGTTTAGAATAATTAAAAAATGTAGGGTAGTAGTTAGTCATGTATAACAATTAAACTGTCATATTAGGGATGTTTTCAAGGTCAAACAGATATTTTAGATAGATGGGTCATCTTCAAACATTCCAGAGATCTTCAGAATATGGCATTTAAGTTGTTTTAATAACATAATGGCTTTTTATGACAATGGACATTTAAGAACCTCCACATGGAGTCTGATTTCTTTATGGCAAACATTGGTTACTGGACAAGAAACCGTCCTTGTCTTCACTGCTGACAGTATGTTGGCCAAACTGGACATACAGGACACAGAAAAGTAACTACCAAACTTTGCCAAAACAAGGTGAGAGTTCTTCAAAATTCTTGCTTCACAGTAAACAGCTGTCAGATATTCGAGACCCATGAACAGAAGATGGAGTTCCCAATGTTACAGAGAAAACTTGGGGTGACTGCCCAAGCAGCCAGCTGTCCTGTCACTATTGGGGAACACTATTTCCAGGTGTGTGACTTTTGTTCAGACTACATTTCTTTAACTCCATGAAGCTGTGTTTCTGTGCCTGTCTAATAGGCCTGATGGTTCAAACAAAGAGATGAATGACCAACAACGAGGCAGGAGCAAGAATAGGTGGGGCGGCAGGGATGGGGAAATATGGGAGGAGAGAAGAAAGAGGAACTAGGGGCCGGCACCCAGTCACCCAGCCAGTCACAGAGTAAGGAAAGTAAGACATACAGAAGTAAAAGCCCAGAAGAAAAGTTAGTGGGGATAATGCAAGATAAGAGAAGCTGCCTGGAAACAGGCAGGGCAGGCACAACTAAGCCTTCGTGTGTGATTTATTTGGGAGCTGGGTGGTGGACACCCCCCCCAAAAAAACCCAAAAGAGTAAAACATCATGCAACATGTCATCTCTAAAGTTTTGGAAGCCGCTTGCTCTGTGCTTCCTACTTATTCGGGTAATAGTAATCCTTCCTGGGTCTCTGATAGAGTTAAAGACTATGTAGTTACATTAACAGCTTTCCTTGTTGGGAAATTCAGAAAACAAACTTACATAAGAGATACAAAGTTGATGGGGTTAAGAAACATAAAAGCTTAAATTGTTTATCTGTGAAAATGTTTTGAGGTCTGAAAAGATGATTTAGGGTTGTAATACAGGTTAGGATAGAAAGTGGCTTAGACACACAACTGTGAGTGCACCAAGAAGACACATAGTGGAGTATTTCCTTTGAATTTGCCAAATACAAATGGACTGGACATTGTGAATGAATTTTGCTTGATATTTGTCTTATTGTCTTACTCCGATACAGTTAAAACCTTTTTTATTTAGACAAAAGGTGAAAATGTTGTAGAATATTTGTTTAATCTTGTAAAGATGTGTTGCTGTTTTACCTTGCTTCCCTCAGGCACCTGATTGGTCTAATAAAAAGCTGAATGTCCAATAGATAGGGAGGAGGTGTTGATGGGACTTCCAGGCAGAAAGAGTAAAGTAGGAGGAGAAATATAGGCTGCAGGGGGAGAAAGAAAAAGAGATGCCAGGAGAATACCACGGACCAGCCAGCCAGAAACAGAGGAAGCAGGAAAGTGGACCTTTCCTTTATATAGCATAAAGGAAAGGTAAGACAGGCGGTGGTGGTGCATACCTTTAATCCCAGCACTCGGAAGTCAGAGGCAGGTGGATCTCTGTGAGTTTGAGGCCAGCCTGGTCTACAAGAGCTAGTTCAGAACAGGCTCCAAAGCCACGGAGAAACCCTGTCTAAAGAACCCTGCTACAAAATGTCAATGAGTAGAAAGAGGTTAATTTTTTTTTAAGATTTATTTATTTATTTATTTATTTATTTATTAAGTAGACAATGTACTGTTGGCAAGGAAGGCACCAGGTCTCATTACAGATGGTTGTGAGCCACCATGTGGTTGCTGGGAATTGAACTCGGGACCTCTGGAAGAGCAACCAGTGCTCTTACCCTCTGAGCCATCTCTCCAGCCCCCCAAAAAGGAGGTTAAATTAAGTTTAAAAAAATTAGTGGGGGCTGGAGAGATGGCTCAGAGGTTAAGAGCATTGCCTGCTCTTCCAAAGGACCTGAGTTCAATTCCCAGCAACCACATGGTGGCTCACAACCATCTATAATGGGGTCTGATGCCCTCTTCTGGCCTGCAGGCATACACGCAGACAGAATATTGTATACATAATAAACAATAAATATTTAAAAAAAAATTAGTGGAAGAAGCCTAAGCTAAGACGAACATTCATAACTAATAAGTCTCTGTGTCTTTATTTGGGAACTGATTGCCAGCCCAAAGAAAATGCCAACTACAGGTCTCCATGTTCCAAGGACCCCGTGCTGGCCCCTCCAGAGGTCACTGTACTGCACAGGTTCGTGCCAGCAGCATCACCTTAGGCCTCAAACGCTTGGCTGAGGACCAAATCTCCCCTCTGGTGCTCGGATAGACTATAACGTTTGGGGTTCTAAGATGGACGGGATGGGGTGTGGTGTTCCCTGCATGGGGAAGGAGCCTCGGCTGGAGTTTGAGTCGCCCACTGTATCCTCAAAGTAACTGTTTAGCTGAGCATGATGGGAGTCTTAGAGAGTAGGATTGCCATGCCTTGAGGCCAGCTAGAGCACAGGCTGAGTTCAGTATGCAAGGACAATTAGCAAGACCCTGGTGAATTAAATGTAAAACAGAGCTGGGGGCGTGGTCAGGGTGGAGCCCCGCCTAGAATCCCCAGTGAGAGGACGGGGGCGTGGTCAGGGTGGAGTCCCCCCCCACCTAGAATCCCCCCAGTGAGGGGCTGGGGGCGTGGTCAGGGAGGAGCCCCACCTAGAATCCCTCAGTGAGGGGCCATTGGAATGCCTCAGTATTAAATTCTGAATTCCAAGCTGGGCGGTGGTGGCGCACGCCTTTAATCCCAGCACTCTCGAGGCAGAGGCAGGCGGATCTCTGTAAGTTCAAGGCCAGCCTGCTCTACAAGAGCTAGTTCCAGGACAGGAACCAAAAGCTACGGAGAAACCCTGTCTCGAAAATCCAAAAAATAAAAAATAAAAAAATAATAAAAAAATTCTGAATTCCAGTCCAAGAACTACACAGCACTGAGGAGGGGAGATCTGAAGGAAGGCGCACACGGGGGCATGTCACCGTGACATGGGCACACAATTAGGTCTGCTTCTACAAGCAGGCCACACCAAGGACCTTGGTGATCAATGCTGACAAGTGTCTGCTAGAGAATTCTTCCTTGGCCCCAGGAGCTCGTCATCCCTATAACTTGGCCTAATCATAAGGTCTGTCTCCACAACTGAGGCTTTCCTAGAACTTCCGGCAATCCCCCTGCCTCTTGGACTCCTGACATATCCAGACACAAATTTAAATACGTATTTTTCTAAGTGAAAAGGTTTGTGTACGGCATGTGCAAGTACAGAGAGCAGCGCCCTCAAGTGTTTCCTCAGTCCCCCTCCTCCTCGTTCCCTGACCCTGACGATCGCTGATGAAGGCAGCCCAGGGAGCAGAGAGTACCAGGCATCCTCCTTTGCAGTATTAAAGTTGCAAACGACTCCACCATGTCTGATATCCTCCCCCGCCCTGAGGTTCTGGGATCTGAACTCAGGTCCTTAGAGCAGACCGGCAAGTGCGCTACCTACTGAGCCATCCCCCGGTTTCAGCCATCCAGCTTGTTAGTTCTTCGGGGTTAGAGGCACAGAGACATCGGGAAACTGGCTAAAGGACACACAGTAAGACCCGCGCAGTCTTCATGTGGGTGTTCTCTTACCCCTTTGAGCCTCGCACGACAGCCCCCTGCTAGACGCCCCACCCTGCATGCAACCCCGGACAACCATCTGCACCCTGAAAACAAACTCGCATTTCTGTGCACTCTGTAAGCTTACAGGAGGAGTCTTCCACGGCGCCGTCCAGCAATCCCACCCCTGTGTCTTCAGGAAGAGGTCTGTGGAAACCCCAGGAACCACGCAGCAGGAGGAATGCAGATGGCAGGTTCAGTCAAGGGGGTTGAGAGAAAAGAAGAAAAATAAAATGCCATCAGATCAAGACAGTGATGCCTCAATTCAGCTCTCCCTTGGAAAGGATGGTTCAGGAATATAGAAAGATACCTTTCAGAAGAGCCACGCCCCCAGCCCTCACTGGGAATTCTAGGCGGGGCTCCACCCTGACCACGTCCCTCCATTTTCCTTTTGATACAGGGTCTTGTTCTGCACCCCAGGTTGACCAGAACTCATTGTCCAGAATCCTCTGTGGGAGCTGGGCTGCAGCTGCGAGGCCAGGTTATCACTCCCAGCCTGGCTACAGGAATTCACTGTCTGGGAGTCTTGAAGGAAGAGGTTCCAGAAGGCTCTGCCACCACCAGCATCTGTGGAAGCGGCCGGGAGCCGTGAGTCCCAATAACGGGGACGCTAGAGCCCTCACCTGGGCAGATCCTCGTCCTGCCATTCATCCCTCACATCCACGTTTTCCATCCTCAGCGTGGCTTCCGTGGTCCCCATGGGAGCTGGAAAGAGAGGGTGGCTGGAAGCTTGGCTGACCTCAGAAGAGGATCTGAGGGAAAAAAGACAGAGTGATCTAGACAGTAATGGCTACAGCCACCACCTATGACATCGGTCTGCCTGTATGACCGAGCCATCCCACGGCAGGAGGACACACAAGGGGCTTAGGACGCCCCGGCCTGCGCATTAACTCAGGTGAGGAGTTGAGCCCCAGACACAGACCCCCTCCGCTGAGATCTCTCAAGCCCACCTTCTCTAGAGCAGCCCTGGAACCAAGCTGACCCAATCTCCTTCCTTTTCCTCGCATCTCAACTGTGGTGGAAATTGAAAGAAAGAAAGAAAGAAAGAAAGAAAGAAAGAAAGAAAGAAAGAAAGAAAGAGCAGGCGTTTTTGTACGAATGTGTATCAGGACTAACGATCCGCGCTGTGATAGTCACTTCCAGAGAGGGACTGCTCTCTCACTCGCTTCTACCTGCTCCAGTCCCGGGCTTCTGAAAGGGCAGCTTCCACCAAGCCGGAAGGACCCACAAAGTGGAAGAGACAACCAGGGGTTCATCTGCAAATGGGTTGAAGAAGTCATGGCCTCTCGGGGTGTCCTCCGAGTCTATCACCCTGGTTCCCTCACTCCATAAAAACCAGTTGTTTATGTATTCGCAGGTACGTATATGCCAATAGAGGTCAGAGGTCATTCTCTACACTTGAAGCTAAGCACAGAGCCCAGGACCCCAATCTCTGCCTCCCCAGGTATGGGATTACTTTTTTGTCCTCCAACTTTATTGTGCGTGCGTGTGTGTGTGTGTGTGTGTGTGTGTGCGCGCGCGCGTGTGTGTGTGTGTTTTGCTTGCCTGTATGTCTGGGGTCAGGCTGTGATTACAGGCGCGCACGTGCGTGCGTGCATGCGTATGTGCGAAGAGGTAAGGCTCTGTCTGGATAACCCTGGCTCTCCTAGAACACCGTAGTCTCACCTCAGCCTCCAAGAGCTGGGGTTTAAGGTGTGTGCCACCTTGCCCAGCTTTGGTCACCTGTTCTGCCTGTGTGTGGGGTATATGCACAGTATGCGGAGTTCCAGGGAGCACAGTCGGCATGGCAACAGCTCCGGGTTCCCAGATGCCACCGCACTAGGCTTTACTGCCAGTGCCGGGAATCAAGCTTGGCCAGCAGTTACCATCCTGCGCTCCATCCGGGTGCTGTGTGGACTCCCCAGACTGTCTGATGGATGGACGCGCTTTGTGTTAGAGGCCAGTGTTGCAATACACACACACCCCACACGCAACTTAAGGACGCTCCCCAGACCAAACTTCGGCACCCACAGGGCCACATCTGTGAAATCATGGTTCCCCCCCCCTTTTTTTTTAATCTTAACAACAAGATTCCAGGGTCTGGTCATGGGAGGCCATCCCTAATCTGTTCCCTGATCCGGAGACAAGGGCCACTTGCCTGGGGCCACTTGCCTGTCCCAGCTGTCAGTGACCACCAGGCCATCTGCAGCTGCTGACCGGGGTGTGTCTCCCGCAGCCCAGCCCGCGCAGCCCAGCCTGCAGGTGTGAGCCAAGGGGAGGCGGGCCTACTGAAATGTCATCACCCATTCATGGAGGAGCGACACACACACAGTGCGGGAGAAAACACGACTCCCCCTGTGTGTTCCAGGCCTTCCCCAGCGCAGCTGAGTCCAGTCCATTGTGTCTGTGCAGAGAGGGACACCGGTCCCTCCTGCCAAGCCAAGCTGGGTGGAAAGGAGAAGGACCCCATCTACACACTTCCAAACACAGGGTGTGGTGGGTCTCCTGGGCGCTGGCGACTGCGGAGGACCAGAAATCCCTGGCAACTCCAGAAAGACAGCCGTATAGCTACTGCTAAAAATCTGTCCTTTTCAATGTATATGCAATTTTAATGTCTCCATGCCCGCAGTCAGGGTTATAAATAGAAAACACCCGACACCGCATGGGAGGTTTACCGCCCCCAGGATGCTGCGGTTCGGAGCTGGGGTTTTAATCCTTGGGGCTCTTCATTCTCCACCTAGGATCAAGCCCCGGTTGTTCGCCCCATCGCAGCAGCCATTCCGGGAGCCGCCAGCGTCTCCCGAATAAACCTTTCCCCCAGCTGGGCTGCGAGCAGGGGGGAAAAAGACAATTTACACTACCAGAGTGCTAAAGGCCCACTCACCTCGGCGGCGGCCCCGCGCCGTCACTGAGACACAAAGGCGGGCTGGGTGCGGATGCAGGCGGGCATCTCGCGGGTGGTACCCAGGCCGGGGCCTGGTGGAAGGATGCTCAGGGGCAGGTCCACATCCAAGGAAGGTCACCCAGGGCGACGTGGCCAGCGGCACCCCAGCTCCCCGACCCCGCTGGAGAAGGGGGTGCCCGGGTCAGTAGCAGCACCCCTTCCCCCCTACGGTCTCCGTGTCCCCCGCCATCGCAGCCCCGGGCCTGCGCGGCTTTGGCTCTCCCCCTTCCCGGATGACAGAGGCTCTGCCTGCCCCCAGATAGTGAAGGAACCTGCTTTTGTGTGCAGGGGGCGGGCCCAGGCCTGATAGACAGTTCCAGCCCCCCTGCTCGCATCCTCCTCTCCCGATTGGCTGAGGGAAAAGCATATCTCCCAGCCATGTCCTGAGCAGGTGCAAAAAAAAAAAAAAAAAAAAAATCCTCGGAAATGGTGCGTCGCACTTATGCAAAATCACAACAAGAGAGAAAATAAATAAATGAACAAACAGCCGTGGCCTGGTTCCTTCCTTACGGGGTTGGGGGCGGGGAGCCTGCGGGGTTCTTTGGTTGCGGGGGCTGGGGGAGGCCCCCTTGAAACCATCTTTGAGGGCAGAGAAATGGAGGTTTTCAGATCCCCCTTCAGGGGTAAGCCAGGATGAAGCTGGATTTTGGGGTGCCGCGGACCTAGCTGGTTGTTTTAGATGGCTTGGGTCTGCGCTGCCGCGGGAGCTGCGCCCCCTGCAGGTTTCCAGACGAATTCTAGTTGCTGAGGGAAGACTAGAGTTTGCATCCTGGACTCAACTGCTGAGTGCGCTGAGGCAGGGGATTGCAGCTCGAGGTCAGGCAGGACTACAGAGTGAGGCTAAGGTCAGCCTGAGCGAGACCCCATCTCAGAAGTGAGAAGAGGGGTTCGTGGGGATGGCTCAGTGGGTAAAGCGCTTGCTCTGCAAGTGTGAGGAGAAATAGCAGGGGCCAGGTCGCCAGCGTGACTCTGTGTACTTGCAGAAGGAGCCTGGGGAGAACCATTGGGGAAGACGCGTGACGTCAGCGACTGTCTTCCGCACGCGCATTGGCACACAGCCCGCCCCACTAAAATGTAAAGAGGACTGGGGGCGTGGTCAGGGTGCAGCCCCGCCTAGAATCCCCAGTGAGAGGCTGAGATCCTGGGAAGATGGAGACTAAGCTGATGATGGTTTCATGAGAACTGTCAATAGTTTCCAGAAGGTAAAGAGCCACAGGGACGGATCCTCCCTGAGTCTATAAAGAACCGATCCTGCCCAGACTTTGGTCCCCAAAAGTATGAGAGAATACATGCTTGGGGTTTAAGACCCCCACCCCGTCAATCTGTTGTACTTCTTTTTTCCTCCATGACCCTCATAGACCTCCGAGGCTCTTCCCTGCATCCTATGAGAACGTTAAGTTCCTCCTGCCACAGCCCCTTTGCCCGCACTCTCAGATTTCTGAATTTCTGTAACTGACATGTGAGGGCGGATTCGCTGGCTCTGCGTCCTTCTGGGTCTGGCTCAGGGTACTGACGTGCTGTTCTCAAGGGCCACCCATCCCCTTTGGAGCGTGTCTCCAGGTTTCCCTCTTTCTTCTGGGCTGAGTAATGCTCCATTTTGTGTTTCCTTCAATAGGGATAAATCAGTGTGCACCCTTCTAGAACAAGTCCCCGTGTGTACGTCTGCTGTGGTTGACGACTTCCAGGGGCAGAAATCAAGGGCACAATAGGAAAAGAAGAAAATACGTAAACCAGAGAAATTGCTGTAGCCTCCCTGCCTTCTAGGAAGACGTGGGGCTCCTAGCCTAGGTAGGGTTTGGAAGCCACGGGCGCTCAGGACTGGGGTAGTCACGTGCCACACGTGTGCCCTCTCTGCGGACGTGGGCTGGAGATGTAGACCAGTAAGTGAGCGGCTTGCCAGCAGGCCCACATCTGGAGTCGGGTCCCCGGGGCGCATGGCGGGTCCTCTCATCATCACAGGGGACCAGGGCAAGCAGACTGAGCAGGGGGGCTTGTGAGGGGGACAAGAGAAGGCCCTCAGAGGTCAGGGATGACGGGTCCAGGAGGGCGGGGCTTGGATGGGCGGGCGGGGCCAGACGGAGGCGCTCAGGGGTCAGAGGTGGTGGGTCCTGGAGAGGGGGCGGGGCCAGGCTGGGGCACTCCCAGAGGTCAGGGGTGGTGGGTCCTGGAGAGTGGGCGGGGCCAGGCTGGGGCACTCCC
>NC_022027.1:2566550-2572687 GCF_000317375.1 Microtus ochrogaster | reverse complement strand
GAGGTCAGGGGTGGTGGGTCCTGGAGAGTGGGCGGGGGCTTGGCACGTGCGGGGCCAGATGGAGGCGCTCAGAGGTTAGGGATGGCAGGTTCGCGAGGGGGCGGGACCCGGGCGGTGCGTCGGGGGCACGGCCGTGACGTCACTCCCGCGGGCTCCGGGAGGACGCGGACATGGCGGCCAGCGGCTTTTCCGGCCTCGCGCAGGGAGCCGGCCCGTCGTCCAGGTAACTAGCCCTGCATGCGGCTGGGTGCCCCAACCCTGCGGGACGCGGTCATGAGTCACGGGGAACGGGGCGGGCTCTGGGCGGGGCGACGGTCCCTGGGGTCCGCGGGAGGGCGGGGCAGGGACCCTGTGAGGACAGACCTGGGTCTTGGAGGGTGGGGACTGGAGGACAGCTGGGGGAGGGGACTGACCTCAGAAAGGACTTGAGACCTTGAGGAACCTTCCGAGCGGAGAGAGGATGGGGGTTCTGGCGCCCGATAAAAGCAGCTGGGGTTTCTGGTGTTTAATTGATGGGGGACCCTCTACCGGGATGGAGGCTGAGGTCCTGCTGTGTAAAAATGGGGACCCTTCTGACGGGGATGGAGTGTGGGGTTTTGCTGTCTAATGGATGGGGGATCCTCCAGATGGGGATGAAGGGGGAAGTTCTGGTCCCTGATGGATGGGGAACCCTTCAGGTGGGTATGGATTGGGGGTTCTGGTGTCTAAGGGGGACCCAGGTAGGCAGGGTGAAGTGAGGCTCTGTTCTTCAGTAAAAGTATGGGCCGGATGGCACAGGCCTCCAGCCCCAGCTCCTGGGGAGAGAAACTGAGGTGGGGGGAAGTCTGTCTGGAGTTCAAAGCTAGCCTGAGATACAGCTCAATGAGGCCAGGCTGGGCGGCTTAGGGAGAATTCGTCTCTCAGTGTTGGGAGTTGTGGGGGGCTGACGGCTGGGGACACATTCCCCCATCAGCAGGTATCTTGGTAGGGTTCTTGTGTGATGACACACCACGTCCAAGAGCTGGAGAGAGGGGCTCAGTGTGGAAAAGGACTTGCTGCCAAAGCTGGAATCTGGTCAGTCCCTGGGACTCAGGCTGAAAGATTGCCTGACTCCTGCAAGTGGTCCTCTGTTGTGGCCCAAGACCTGCAGCAAGCTGGGGAGGAAAGGGTTTCTTCGGTTTACACGTCCACACCACTGTTCATCACTGAAGAAGTCAGGGCAGGAACCTGGAGGCAGGAGCTGATGCAGAGGCCATGGAGGATGCTGCTCACTGGCTTGCTCCTCCTGGCTTCCTGAGCCCGCTTTCTGTAGAACCCAGGACCGCAGCCCAGGGGTGGCACTGCCCCACCGCTCACTAACTGTGGCCCTGAACAACCCTTGTGAGGATTACTCTGCAACAGGAGCTACCCCTTCATTGCCCTATGAAGGCCCGCGATGAGTTCCCCACATTTGGGTGAGAAAAGGACAGAAGGAAGACTAACACAGGCCTCCCAGGCCTTGGGCGACGACGCTCAGCGTGGAAGGGGCTCCGGAGAGGGCTCCGGAATGGTTTGCGCATGCTCTGGAGGAGGTGCTGTGGATACCTCCGCCTCTTGGTGCCTGCCTGGAGAGCAAAGCTAGACTACCCCACCCCCAGCCCAAACCTAAATCCCTGCCTCAGTGATGCACGGCTGGGTGCCAGGTACTGAGACCACCGGGCACATGGCAGCCAGAAAAGGCAGCCTCTGAGCTGCAGAGGTCAGAAGGAATTTCATTTTGGTTCCGTCTGGTTTTGTGTTAGAAAAAAGCGAAAGCTGAGCCCTGACTGCTCTGTTCATCGCTTAGCTGTATTTTTACCCCTTTCCTCAAATGTCAGCAGTTTGCATCACCCGGACACAGCCCCTCAGGGGACAAGGCCGAGCCCCTCGGCTCAGGAAAAGTTGGCCTCCAGAGACCCTCCACTCGGCGCAGCGCCTCCCACTTGGGGAGCCCAACTCCAATGGGGAGCACCCCAGAGCATGGGGTGCCATGGGGTGCAGGGCACCAGTCAGGCGGCACCTTCTGCCCTGTCATTTGATTTGTCTGGAGAGATGGCTCAGCGGTTAAGAGCACTGACTGCTCTTCCGGAGGTCCTGAGTTCAATTCCCAGCACCCACATGGTGGCTCACAGCCGTCTGTAATGAGATCTGGAGCCCTCTCCTGGCCTGCAGGTGTACATGCAGGCAGAAGTACTGTATACATAATAAATAAATCTTTTTTAAAAAAAAATCTGAAGTCTCTGAGCCAGTAGCGGTCCGCATGCCTTTAATCCCAGCACTTGAGAAACAGAGGTAGGCAGATCTCTGAGTTTGGGGCCAACCAGTTCTACAGAGGGAGTTCCAGGACAAACAGAGCTACACAGAGAAACCCTGTTCTGAAAAACAACAATAATAATAAAATTCCAAGCCTCTGTAAAACTCCAAAATCACTTTAAAAATTCAAAGTCATAGCTGTGGGATCCTCTAAAATCTGTAAAAAAAAAAAAAAAAAAAAAAGCTCTTTTTCCAAGAGGAAAGAACCAAGCACAGTAACCGTTGGAACAAGGTAAAACCAAACTGCAACAATGCAAATAATTCAACAGCGCAAATAATTCAATGTCCAAATATCTGGGATCCACTCACCATCTTCTGGGCTCCTCCACGGGCCTGGGTCACATCCAGTCGGCCCTCTGCAGCGCACACAGCCTGTCGCCCAGGCTCCAGCGGACTCCGCCCCACCGCTGCTGTTCCTGGTGTTCATCCCATGGTACAGACATTTCCACCGCACCAGAGTCTCTGCTGTAGCCTCTCAGAGGCTCTCTTCGCAGGGCCAAGCCTCAGCTTTTCGGCATGGCACCTTCGGTCAATTGCCACTGAGCATGCGCCTTCACCAATGCCCTCTCCCGGCCTCTCACGTCGTCAGTGTGAAGTACAGCCTTGCCGCCTCTGGAACAGAGCTTCTCTGTGCTCTGAGGACACTTGTCCCAGACGATTTCACCTTGGTGGTGCTGGCTCCTTGCTAATCACAGCTAATTCTTTAGCTCCAACAGGCCAGGAACATTTTTTATTATTATTATTATTATTATTATTTGGTTTTTCTTTTCTTTTTTCTTTTTTTGGTTTTTCGAGACAGGGTTTCTCTGTGGCTTTGGAGCCTGCTGTCCTGGAACTAGCTCTTGTAGACCAGGCTGGCCTCGAACTCACAGAGATCCGCCTGCCTCTGCCTCGAGAGTGCTGGGATTAAAGGCGTGGTCATGGCTGACCACAGATTCTTAACTCAGAACTGCAAATGGCCCACAGGGTCTTTGCTCCCCTCTGAACTTCACAGGCCTCCAGCAGCTCTGCCTCTCTTGGTGCCATCTGTGCGAGGGGCCTCCCTGTCCTCTGGTGGTGAGCACTCTGTACCTCCCTAGTCCTCCTCTAGTCCTCCTCAGAACCCAACCAGGTCTGTCTCAGCAACCCCATGCACCTGGCACCAGTTTCTGTCTTAGCCAAGGTTCCTAAGTTTGATGAAATGATCAAACGTGGTTGGGAAGGAAGGCCTTTTAATTCAGCTTAGGGTTTCACATCACTGTCCCCACTGTAGCAGAGGCCACGGAGGGGGCTGCTCACTGGCCTGCTCCACATGGCTTCCTCAACCTGCTTTCTGTAGAACCCAGGGGCACCACACCAGGGAGCACCACACCAGGGAGGCTTCACCCACAACGGGTGGGACCCTCCAACATTGAGCACCAACTAAGAAAATGTCCTCCAGGCTCGTGTGAAGCCTGATCTTGAGGCATTCATTTTCTCCACCGAGGCTCCCTCCTCTCTGATGACTACAGTCTGTGTCAGCTTAACACCAAACTGCCCAGGAAAGCAGATGTCCCTCCTGTCTGTCCCCAGGGCCACTCCCCTCCATGCGGCCCAGCCTGCTGATTGTCACCTGCCACCCTTCTGGCAGCTTCTAAGCCAGGCCCAGTTTTTTTGAGTCCTAGATGTGCTCACTGTGGTGGTAACCTCTGACTTTTCAGGGGGCCCAGTGAACAAGCGCCTGGGAACCCTCAGCTGTGACCCCAGTTTTTACTGATTCGGAACTCACAGTGACACTGAGGAATGTTGGTGTCAGGGCTGCGATCCTTTGAGGCCCCTGTTGGGTAGAGCACACATTAGCACGAAGGAGTCTTTGGGCTCCTTGGCTAGTAGACCCTCCCAGCACTGGGACGTAGAAGCCGAACAATAGTTCAGGTGAGCCTCCTCTGCGGAGCAAACTAACAGTCTCCCCAAAAGGCGTCCTGGGATGAACAGCCGTACCTGGTGGCCATCGGTGCTGTTGGTCGCTGGGTAGACAGCAATACAGGAACCAGGGGAAGGAACATGAGGGGCTGAGAGGTGTTTGGAATACAGCGGCTACACTTGCAGAGGAATCAGGGGGTGGTTCACAATCTCTGCCTTCAGTGACAGAGCCTGGCGCCCTCTGCTGGCCTCTGCGGGCACTAGCCACACCAGTGGTAATGCAAGCGAAACAAAATAAAATAAAATAAAATAATACAACTCACTATAGTCCAGGCAAGCCTAGAATTCCCAGCCCCCAGCCTTTGCCTCCAGAATAGCAGGGATAGCCAGGCCTGACCACCAGGCCTGGTTGCGAGAACTTCCACCCACCTGGGTTTCTTGGGCAGTCACTGCGGCTATGAAGCCATACGGGGGAGATGAGAGCGTAGTTGGGGTCAGAGCACCTGCTGGACAGTGTGAGGACCCGCGTTCACTCCAACATTCACCTGCAATGTCGGTGTGCCGGCACATACCTCTGTGCCCATGCTGGCCAGGCCGTCCAGTTAATGTGAGCTCCGGGGACGTTAGTGTCGTCTGTGGCCACAGGAGTGAGGGGCTGGCCTGGCCAAGCACCTGCTCAGGGATTGTATGCCGTGGAGACCCAGTTAACCCCCTCTGCCTTTTGTGTTCCGGTGGCTCCAGCACCCAGCCATCCTCGGCTTTTCCTGTCCCGGCTGCTGGGCCCAGCTATGCCATGAAATCTACCCCTGGAACAGAGAGCACCACCAGCTGGGCCCTGGCCCCTGCCACCCAGCCGCACGCCAACCAGGACTCCGCGTCCAGCAGCCGGCCCCCAGGTCCTATCCCTGTGGCCGCGGCTGCGTCTACCCACCAGGTACTGCAGCGCCACCATGCAACAAGATTTTAGTTCATTTTTTACATGTGTGAGTGAGTTCCTACATGTGTGTCTTTCGTCACGTGTGTGCAGCGCCTACAGAGGCCAAAGGAGGCTGTCAGCCCCTGGAGCTGGAGTCACAGGGGGTCATGAGCTGCCATGAGGGTGCTGGGAACTGAACCCGGGTCCTCTGTGTGAGTGACCGGTGCTCTGACACCACAAGGAAATGTGTGTTGAATGGGACATCCATGGTGTCCCTGACATCAGCATTTCTAGGGACAGGACCTGCTCTGCGGTGACAGGAGCCACCACATTGACACCTCCCAAGGAGGGGACTTGTGGCCCAGCCAGGCAGTGGCCTCGGGAGGAGCCAAAAGACTCTGAGGGAATCCCCTCCAGCAGACAGCAGTTATGGGGGTACCAGGACTTGGGGCCACTGTGTCACCTCCCCCATCACAGCTCCTGCCCCGTCTCTCATCCCTGACTCACGTAGCCAACAGTTGTGGTGCCTTGACTCAGACCAACCTGGGCTCCCGGCTTTCACACTGAGAAGAGTTTTGGGCCAGGTGGTCCTGAATCAGCACTGGGATTTCATGAGCTTTTAACAAGGACGTAAACAGGAAGGTTGAGATGGGGGCCTTGGGAGGAAGTCGGTCATACCAGTGCAGCTCTGGCGTACCTGGTAGTCTTGGAGGCTTTGGTGACTTTTGGGTGCTGTCTTAGCCCTGGGTGGCTCTGAAGGGCAGCAGAGTCGATAGGTCACCTCTGTTGAGTACCGTGCACAACCCTGTCTGTGGAGCCTGGGTGTGCGGCCTAGGCCGTACCTGTCACAGGCTGGTCTGCCGTCTGTGATGAGACCGTACCTGTCACAGGCGGGTCTGCCATCTGTGGTGAGACCGTACCTGTCACAGGAGGGTCTGCCGTCTGTGGTGAGACCGTACCTGTCACAGGAGGGTCTGCCGTCTGTGGTGAGACCGTACCTGTCACAGGAGGGTCTGCCGTCTGTGGTGAG
>NC_022027.1:2565424-2565818 GCF_000317375.1 Microtus ochrogaster | reverse complement strand
TACACGCAGACTGTCCTCTGACCTCTGTGTGGGCTGTGCTGTGCCCTGCGTGCTCATGTGCACGCTACACGCAGACTGTCCTCTGACCTCCGTGTGTGCTGTGCCCTGTGTGCTCATGTGCATGCTACACACAACAGATTAATAAACAAATGACTGACCTGTAGTCTGTGGGCAGTATACTCGCCCAACACACAAGGTTGTTGGGTACATCCCCAGTACCAGGCCTGGGGCAGCTCCTGAGGAGAAGGAAATCCAAGGTCACCATTGGCTGTGTAGGGAGTTCGAGGCCAGCCTGGACTATGAGAGCTTGTCTCATCAAAACACACTTCATGGGGGCTGGAGAGATGGCTCAGCGGTTAAGAGCACTGCCTGCTCTTCCAAAGGTCCTGAGTTC
>NC_022027.1:2555328-2564721 GCF_000317375.1 Microtus ochrogaster | reverse complement strand
AGTGTCCCACCCCAGTGTCCCACCCCACTGCCCCCCAGTGTCCCACCCCACTGCCCCCCAGTGTCCCACCCCACTGCCCCCCAGTGTCCCACCCCACTACCCTCTCTGTCCCACCCACCTCACTGAGCTGTTTCCTTTTCTCTGTCCCTGTCCCATGGAACGCTCCAGCAGGGTGGTCACAGCTACCGAGAGTCAAAGGTGCCCAGGAACTGCGAGGACACAGCAGAGCAGCCAGCTGCAGCCTCTCTCTGCCGACCAGGTGAGTGTCGGGATCCTCTGAAGGGATGGCCATGGCCATCACAGGGGCCACATCTCAGCACTCAGCACAGACACACAACAGGCCTGGGCTGGACCAGACCAAGCGGGGCTCCTTCTGGCCCTGAAGTCAGAGAGATCCGCCTGCCTCTGCCTCCCTGAGTGCTGGGATTAAAGTTGTGACCATCACCAGCCGGCCAGCAGTCTTGTGTCTTTTTGTCTGTGACATTTACTTGTTACCGCGTGTGTCTCGGCGCATGTGGAGGGCAGAGGACAGCTTCCCAAGGGAGTGCTCTTCTAGAAAGAACAAGTCAGCAGGCTTGGCTGCAAGAACCTTTATCCGCTGAGCCATCTTGCCAGCTCCAGTCTCAATTTAAAATTTCCTTGCGTTCTGGCAGAGCTGCAGCTGGGGGCCATGGGAGGTCACAGGCTGACCCCTGTGACTGTCCCCTCCCTGCTCTGGGTAAGCCTGGCTGAGTGTACTGTCTCTTGCCCTCCTAGGCCCGAGCACCCACAGCTCAGACCACCCACTGAAGTCCCAGCGGGTCCTGCAGAAGCAACAGACATCCCCAATGGCTCCTGTGGGCTCGGACCCTTGGGGTGGCCCAGGCCTCGGGCCCTGGGACCCCAGCTTTACCAGCGACTCACTGCCATTCCTGGACAGGCTGCCGAAGCCCAAGGCGGGCCCCCGGCCACCCTCTGTGCACTACTGTGAGGTCTGCAGGGTCAGCTGCGCCGGGCCGCAGGTCAGCACTGGCAGTGGGCAGCTTAGTGTCACCCTCCAAAAACAGTGGCAGCTCCGGGCGGTGGGGCACACCTTCAATCCCAGCGCTCAGGAGGCAGAGGCAGATGGATCTCTGAGTTCGAGTCCAGCCTGGGCTACAGAGCGAGTTCCAGGACAGCCAGGACTGTTACACAGAGAAATCCTGTCTTGAAATAACCAAAGTAAATAAATAAAATAAAAAAGAAAGAAAGCACTGAGAGATGACCACAGAACGATTGTCTTGACACACACACACACCACACAGATTTACACAAAGATACCACACATGCACCCCCCCCCCCCACACACACACACAATGGAGAGAGGAGAGAGCACACTGAGGCCGTCTCCCGGTGGCTGAGGCTGTTCTGAGCCTGCCATCCTCCGGCCTCAGCACCTTCTTAGTTTTACCCCGAGTCAGTGATGGTGCAGGCATGCTCTGTGTTTCTGGGGTCCTTGTCACTCTCCCGCTGCCACACTGGGCCGCATGGGCTGCAGCTGGCCTGGTTTTCATGATTCTAAGACCCAAGCCCGTTTTGCTCACACGGGCTGAGCTGTCAGACCCTGTGGGCACTGACGCCCGGATGTGCATCTGATCTACGGTTGCGGTTGCTCGTCTGTGAGAGCTCTGTGAGATCAAGGCTCACACGTGTGCAAGTGTCGCACTCTGCGTCAGCTTACAAGGGGCTTCTCTGCGCTCTCAATTGCGTTTATTTTCTCCATGTGAGTCTGTGCCCTGCGTGTGCCTGTCAATTGGGGCAGACGGGGGGTCGGATCCCCTGGAGCTTTGCTCTAACCCTGACTTCACCCAGCATCTATCTTTTTCTTTGTTTGTTTGTTTTTTAATTGTTTTGTTTTAAGGAGGGTTTCGTGTACCCCAGGCTGGCCTTGAACTCACAACTGAGCTGAGGATTACCTTGAGCTCCCGACGCCCCTGCCTCAGAGGACAGGCCAGCAACCCCACATCTAGCTCCTGAGGTCCTGGGGATGAAACTCAGGCCTTTGTCACAAACTTCAGCCCCAGCCTGGAAATCCAGGTGTTATTTGGTGGCAGCCCCCTGTTCCCAGACAAACCACCGAACCCTTGGTGAATATTTTCTTAAGAACCTGGTTGGAGTTTAGGTCAGGGAAGGGAGACGGTAATACTGCCTGACTCATGTAATTTAATACCTCTCTTGGGCACAAGTGTTGGAGGAAGCAGGGGTCCTCTGTCCCTCTGAGCTCCCACTAGCCAGCTCTGCAGCCTGCAGATGATGACTGTGTGGTCACCCAGGCCACCTCGTTCTGTTCCAGACCTATCGGGATCACCTGGAAGGACAGAAGCACAGGAAGAAGCAGGCAGCTCAGAGGACAGGCACACAGCCCAGCGGAGGTCCACGAGGGGCCCAGAGCCTGCACTGTGGCCTCTGTGCTGTGTCCTGCACCGGGGCGGATGCCTATGCAGCTCACTTGAGGGGAGCCAGGCACCAGAAGGTATGAGCCTCCCAAGCCTGCTGTGAGCTCTGAGCACTTGCAGGTGTGGGGAGAGGGCACGGGGCGGGGGGCTGACGACTGTGAGCCTCTGAGCCTGCTCTGCCGTGGCTGGAGGTAGCGACCTTAGGCAGTGGCACTGTGGCTAGTGTCTGACTGAACCCAGGGCATGAGTGTGTTTGTGTTTGTCTCAGCTGGGGTCCCCCAAATCACCTATTCGTGCACACACTCACAGGCTACCGCTGGGGAGCTAGAGAGCTGGCTGCATTGGAGGTAGACGACATTCAGTGGGAACCAGCGCAGGTGGTCGAGAGAAAGAGGTGTTACAGCTGAGAAATGGGACCCCACAGGCAGGAGGTAGCTCTGGGAGGTGTTTTAGCTTGGAGTTTCCCACAGAGTATAGAAACCAGGGTGCGGCCCCCACATTCCCTCCAGTAGCCAATTCGGTGTGAAGTGCCCTGTTTTCCAAAATCACTCCTGACTGAGAGCTGTGGGATCCATTGCAGGTCTTCAAGTTGCACACCAGGCTAGGGAAGCCCATTCCCTCTGAGCCCACGCCTCAGAGTGTCACCTACACCAGAGGCTCGGACAGCACCCCTGAAACCTCAGTCAAGCAGGAAGCTCACAGCAGTTACAGCTCACACACCTCAGGCCGGCCAGCACCAGCCAAAGGATCAACAGCCTCACGCAAGGGTACAGGTCTCTCCAGTTCCCTATATGTGAGCAGATGACCACACCCCCAGCCCCTCACTGGGGTGATTCCGGTGGGACTCCACCCTGACCACACCCCCAGCTCTTCACTGGAGATTCTAGGTAGGGCTATACCCTGACTATGCCCCCAGCTTTTAGGTATTTTGGGGGTGTTTTTGTTTGTTTTTCTTTTTTTGACAGGATTTCCAGGGTTCCTGGCTGTCAGAGTTCTTTCTGACTCTGTAGCCCAGACTAGCCTTGAATTCAGATCCTCCTGCCTCTGCCTCCCAGTTTTCTGGGATTAAAGACAGGTGCCACCCTGGCCATCTCTCTTTATTTTTTTTTTTTTTTGGTTTTTCGAGACAGGGTTACTCTGTGGTTTTGGAGTCTGTCCTTGAACTAGCTCTCGTATCGTAGACCAGGCTGGTCTCGAACTCACAGAGATCCGCCTGCCTCTGCCTCCCGAGTGCTGGGATTAAAGGTGTGCACCACCACCGCCCGGCCATCTCTTGTTTTTGAGACAGGATCTTACTGTGTGGCCCATGGTGACCTGAAACTGGTGATCCTCCTGCCTCAAACTTATGAGCAGGGTGTGCACCACGAGCTCTGTGGAAACTTAGTTTAACTAGGAAGCCACTGTCCTTGGGAGCTCCGTGAGGTGACCTGCCCTCAGCAGGCAGTCAGTGGCCACTTGCGCAGCAACTCGCTTCCTTGCTCTGAGCTGTTCCCACGTAGCCTGGACATTCTACCTGTCCTTCTGTGGCTGCACAGCTCCATGTTGCCGCTGAGATCTTCCAGAGGAAGGGGGGGCTACTGCGCCTCTGCTTCAGGTTCCTGGGGCATTATGGGAAAGGGGTGGGGAGAGCCTGGGGTTGCAGCCAGTCATGGTTTCTGGCAGGGCCACCTGAACTGCAGACAGCACACAGCCGACCCGGAGAAAGGAGACCACCACACCCCAAAGCAGAGGCCACCAGGGGAGGGCCTGGGGAAGCTCCAGGGACCTATGGGGACATCGAGCCAGTGGGCACAGAGTATGTGGAGGAGGTGAGTGAGCTCCATGCAGGGCCACGCGCCCGAGACTCGCCAGCCCCTCTTTATGTCCACCTCCTTCAGGGTGTGCTAAGAGGGCCGGGGGCAGGAAAGCCTGGCAGGGCACCAGGACCCTGCCACCCAGCAGGCCAGGCTGTGGCACTTTGCACCTCAGTTGGCTTCCACACCCTGGCCTTTCCTGCAAGAATCAACCAGCTGCCGGGCGGTGGTGGCGCACGCCTTTAATCCCAGCACTTGGGAGGCAGAGGCAGGAGGATCTCTGTGAGTTCGAGGCCAGCCTGGTATACAAAGAGAGTCCCAGGACAGGCTCCAAAGCTGCAGAGAAACCCTGTCTCGAAAAACCAAAAAAAAAAAAAAAAAAAAAAGAATCAACCAGCTCCCTCCACCCTGAGGTCCTGGGCCCCGACTATCAGCCCAAGGACAGCCCTTGCCCGCCACTGCGCAGACACCCAGGGAAGACGGTTTCTTCACAAGCTTCTGCCCTGTGCAGAGCCGTTTCCACTCACAGCTGGCTCCGTGGCACCTGCCTGCCCAGATGTCACCTGTGTGGGTGTGTGCAGGGTGCTTCTGTGCCTTGCACTTTGTCTCAGAGGCTGGAGCCAGCTGTCGTGGCCTGCCGCTGAGACAGAGCATTAGACAGAAGTCATGGAGACCAAAGAAAGTGATGGGATGTGGGCTCTGTCCCGGGGTGGAGCTGGGGGAGGAGGGGACCAGGCCAGGGGCAGAACCTGGGCTCCTGCCAGCCCCACCAGGAGCACCAGTGTCCTGGGTGTCTTGGTGCCCAGAATCCTCCAGGGCGTTAGGGCTGGCCAGTGGGCAGCTGAGCTGTGTTCTGTCCTAGGTGCGCAGCGAGGAGGGGAAGGTGATCCGCTTCCGATGCAAGCTCTGCGAGTGCAGCTTCAATGACCGCAATGCCAGGGATATGCACCTGACCGGACGGCGGCATCGGCTGCAGTACCGGGTATGTCCGGCAGGGGCACTAGAGGCCGCCGGGACCACCCGGTGGGAGAGGAATGGGGTGCAGGAGGAGGGTGGGCAGACAGGTCCATAGCTTTCTTCTTCACCAGGAGTCTTCCTCCTTGGCCACGCAGGAGACTGCAGATGTTCAATGCCAGGGCTGAATGAGATCCAGCCTGTGCTTAGCTGCTGCAGCTCCTCACGGGCTCAGTGTTTCTAGTCCCTCAGTGAGCACAAGCGGCTTGAACTTGGACAGATGGAGCATGCCCCTTGGTGGCTCCCTGTGGAGCTGCGCTCCTGACCCCACCTGTGCTCCATAGGCTGTGCAGAGTGAGCAGGAGTAGCCCACACCTCCAGTACCTTGTCAGGACCTTTCCCAAAGCACCCGTTTTGGCTGCTGTGGCCTGCATGTCACCTGCTGTCCCCACAGCACACTTCCCTCCATTGCTCTTGTGGGAGGGGCAGCTCTGTGAGAACAAGCAGCTGGTGAGTGTTAGTTGGGGCCCTCTGTGCCCATGAGGTGGCCCCTGCTTCAGTCTGTCCATCCCCTCTAGTGGCATCATCTGTCTGGCTTTGCCTTTGCAGAAGAAAGTGGACCCGACACTTCCGGTGGACGCCCGGCCCAGTGGCCCCATGCAGAGGGTGCTGGTCAAGAGGCTGCAGCGGCAGCGGCAGCTGGCACAGACAAGACTAGAGGATGCACGGCGCTGGAGCTCTGAACTAAGGTGACCGTGATGTCCCCTCTGACCTCCTCACAGTCCTTCAACCTCTGATGTCCCCATGTCCCCTGACCTCTGACGTCCCCATGTCCCCTGACCTCTGACGTCCCCGTGTCCCCTGACCTCTGATGTCCCCGTGTCCCCTGACCTCTGATGTTCCCTGACCTCTGACGTCCCCGTGTCCCCCGACCTCTGACGTCCCCGTGTCCCCCGACCTCTGACGTCCCCATGTCCCCCGACCTCTGACGTCCCCGTGTGCCCCGACCTCTGATGTCCCCGTGTCCCCCGACCTCTGATGCCCTCCACCTCTGGCGTCTCTGCATCCGTCCTGCTCCACTCTTTAGACCTTCTCTGTGGTCACCTGGGCCCTGGGGCTGGAGTGCGTTTGTGGGGTTCTCTGGTGATCACAGCCCTGTATCCCCCCACATCTGGCCATAGACAGCAGGAAGGACAGAACAGGGAACTTGAGGAGCTTTCCCAGCCCCAGATTGAAGAGCAGTCACCCAAGTCACCCGCCTGGGCCCTGCCAGCTCCCACTGCCAAGCCAGAAATGGCCACCACCCGGCGCCAGGTAGGTGAGGGGGGCTGATGTGCCATGTAAGAACCTTCTCGGTCCCCACCAGGCCTCAGGAGCCTCAGGACCGTGAAGACTACCCAGTATGTGGGTTCAGCATGGCATGTCTCTCCCACACCGTGGCTTCCTCCTGTTCTCCACAAATGTCCATCCTTAGGCTGAGTAGGGACCTGAGTCTGGCCTCTTGCTTGGGGACAGGCCCTGTGTGGCCTCTGGCCTGTGAATGGAAGAACATTGCCAGAGAAGAGCTGTCCCACCCAGACCTCAGCCCCGGCATGTGTTCCCTTGTGGGAGCTGCTCAGATGCTGGCCACAGCCAGCTCCAGCCTGCCAGGGCTCCCTGCAGCCTGCCTGGCCTTGTACCCTCTCTGAAGTCCTGCCAGGGCTCCCTGCAGCCTGCCTGGCCTTGCACCCTCTCCGCAGTCCTGCCAGGGCTGGCTGTCTTGTCCTCACCCCACCCTTGATGAGCGTAGTTCTCCCCACAGTCGGGGCGCCGGCCAGAGAGCAGTGACGATCGGCATGTCATGAGCAAGCATGCCTCCATCTATCCCACCGAGGAGGAGCTGCAGGCCATCCAGACAGCTGTGTCCCACACAGAACGAGCTCTCAGACTGGTGTCGGACACACTGGCCGAGGAGAGCAGCCAGCATGGGTTAGTGCTACGCCAGAGGCCATGGATGCCACAGGGTTAAAGCTCTGTCTCACCTCCATTGTCTCCCAAGGCTTCTGGTGGAGAAAATCCCTCCCACCCCCCATGTGTAGGGGTTGGTGAATCCAGCATTCAGGAAACTGAGACAGGAGGATTGCTGTGAGTATGAGGTCAGCCTCCACAGTGAACCCTTGTTTCAGATATAGATAGGTAGGTACACACATGAAAGATATAGATAGATCATAGATAGATATGTAGATGTAGATAGATCATAGATAGATATGTAGATATAGATCATAGAGAGGTAGATATATCATAGTAGATATGTAGATGTAGATAGATCATAGATAGATAGATATGTAGATAGAGATAGATCATAGAGAGGTAGATGTCTGACCTCTCCAGTGATGGGATTGCTTGCATGGGACTGAGGGATACTGGGGATGGAGGTGTGTTTCATTTCCCATCAGGCGTCTGCTGTAGAGAGGCCTGGTTCCTGGTGCTCAGGAGTACAGCACCCTTCCATCTCTCCCTGCTGACGTGTGCTGCTTCTCTGTCTCCTCAGCACCCTGGAGCCTCCACCACCGCGGATGCTCAAGGGTGTGGTTCGGGTCGGCATCCTGGCCAAGGGCCTGGTCTTGCGTGGGGACCACAGTGTGCAGCTGACCCTGCTGTGCTCCAAGAAGCCCACACACTCCCTGCTACAGAGGATCAAGCAGGAGCTGCCCAGAGAGCTGTCGGTAAGGGCAAGGCTGGGGAGATGGCGGAGAGGCCCACAGGGCTGGGGTGACGCCATCATCTCGCACATACGTGTTGGCATCTGATTCCAGTGTCTAGAACCCATGTAAAAAGCCATTCACAGGTCTGGCGGTGGTGCACACCTTTAATCCCAGCACTCAGGAGGCAGAGGCAGGCGGATCTCGGTGAGTTCGAGGCCAGCCTGGTCTACAAGAGCTAGTTCCAGGAAGGCAGGACTACACAGAGAAGCCCTGTCTTGAAAAACCAAAACAAACAAACAAACAAAACAAGATGGAAAAACAATTGAAAAACACTCTGACTTCAGTCTCTGGCCCTGACATGCCCAAAAGAGGAATCAGCCACACACCTGTCATCTCAGCAGCTGAGGCAGGGGGATGACAAGCTCTACCCAGGGCTGGGTCAGTAGCTCAGTGGTGAGCACTTGCAGGTGCAAGGCTCTGGGCCCCATTCCCAGCACTGGCATGTACACGCACACACATGTTCACATGCGTTACACACGCACACACATGTTCTTGCACATGCACACATGTTCACACGGCACACACGCACACATGCTCACACATGTTACGCACGCACACACATGTTCACACGTTACACCCGCGCACACATGTTCACACATGTTACACATGCACGCATGTTCACACACGTTACACACGCACAATGTTCACACACGTTACACATGCACACACACAGTTGCATCTGTGCACCCACAGGGTGACTGCCTGTGAAAGGCTGTGTTTCCTTCCCGTTCTGCTGTATGCATCACCAGCCGCTTTTCTACTAAGTTGCTGTCCTATGTGCAGCAGTGCCCTTCACTGCAGAGGCTTCTCAGCCTCCCTGGCGGGTCTCAAGTTGCCCAGGCTTTCCCAGCACAGGGCTGGCACTGGCAGCAGGCACACTAGGTAGACAGATGGGCACACGGGCAGTACCGTTCTGTGTGCTTAGGGCTCCTGTCATGTTTACCCCAGATAGTGGCAGAAGACAAGTACGAGGTCTCATCTGACCACAACGCCAACATCGTTATCTCAGCCTGCGTGGAGCCGGGGGTGAAAGTCACTGTGTCCGCCACCTCACCTCTGATGCGGGAAGACCCCTCCGTAAAACGAGGTACATCCCCAACTTCCTGTCCTAGGTCTCCAGGGCACAACAGACACACCCTGCCCTGGGTAGGACCCCCAGTGGCCTCACTAGCTCTGGGTCACACATGGTCACGTGGGGTCACACGGGGCCACGTAGGAGCAAATCTGGGGCAGTCGAGCTAACAGCTAACTCTTTGGACCTTAGCACGTGCTCGGAAGGTCCTCTCCTGCTGAGTGCATCTCTCCATGGAGTTTAGGGACAGGGCCTCTCTATGCAGCCGGGCCCAGGCCTGAGACTTGCAGGCTGTCACTACTTCAGCATACGGTCATGTATAGTAGTGACCCAGCTGTAGGTGCGGGCACGGTGTCGGCGTGTACAGTAGTGACCCAGCTGTAGGTGCGGGCACGGTGTCGGCGTGTACAGTAGTG
>NC_022027.1:2535277-2555228 GCF_000317375.1 Microtus ochrogaster | reverse complement strand
GCGGGCACGGTGTCGGCGTGTACAGTAGTGACCCAGCTGTAGGTGCGGGCACGGTGTCGGCGTGTACAGTAGTGACCCAGCTGTAGGTGCGGGCATGGTGTCAGTCCTTTATCTCAGTGCTCAGGAGGCTGAGCAGAGAGGCCTCCATTGGGAGCTGGAGCCCAGTGTGCAGTGCAGAGGAACAGGCCCACCCTGAGAGGCAGGGACTCAGTATCCTGTCCCTTCTAGGACTGCAAGACTCTCTGCCTGACCCAGAGGATGTCCTGGACAGGGAGCAGTGCCTTGAGACCCTGGCCGCCCTCCGTCATGCCAAGTGGTTCCAGGTCAGGACCCGGGGTGGCTGAGGTGGGGACAGTCACCAGCCACAGTTTGTCTCAGAGTCCCACTGACCACCAGTGTGTATTCTCCCCAAGGCTCGAGCCAGTGGCCTGCAGCCGTGTGTGATTGTCATCAGAGTTCTGCGGGAGCTGTGTCGCTGCCTGCCCCCCTGGGGGGCCCTGCCCGCCTGGGTAAGGCCGCAGAGGACAGTGAAGACCACAAGTAGGGGTCCAGCCTGGTCTCCTCTCAGCGCCTGACTAACCCAGAGTGGGTCACTGTCATGTTTGACTGTCACCTTAAGCCAAAATGGGGGATGAAGCCCAGACCCTGCAAATACAGGTGTCCCAGGGAATATACTTGCTTCACAAGAGCCGTCAGCATCAGGGCAGGAGCCAGGGCGCCCCTGGAACTCGAGAACGCTCATGTCCTCACAGACACGTACTCCAACATGGCCTTGTTCACCAACCCTGCCCCCTTCCAAGCTACAGTGTGTCCCGTCGTATCCCCCACACCATGGCCCTGTGTCCCCTTCAGGCCATGGAGCTGCTGGTGGAGAAGGTTCTGAGCAGCGCACCCCGGCCCTTGAGCCCAGGGGATGCCATGCGGCGGGTCCTGGAGTACGTGGCCACAGGCGCGCTCCTGACAGGTCAGTGATGGGACAGGCGTGGGCGGGAGGCTAGGCTATGGACGGCAGATACAGTGGCCATCCGCATCCACACACAAGAAGAGAGGTCATCTACACATGCTGGAAGAGTGGCCCATAGCCTATAGCACAGGGGCAAAGGTATGTCGGCATCCTTTAGGAACTCCGCGGTGACCATGGCGCCACACCGTGGGGCTGGGCTGCGGCTCATCTAGTGTCCCCGGAGCCCCTAGGTCTCATCCCAGCACTGCACAGTCCAGGCCTTGTGTACAGCTGCCACCCCAGCACTTGGGATGAGGCAGGAGGAGCAGGAAGGGCCACAGTGCCCTCCAAAGGGACAGAAGTGGGCCCCAAAGGGTGATTCTGGGTGGGAAAAGAGGGCCAAGGGTCAGGCCTGTCCTCTGGGCTGTCACACAGGCTGGGGCGTGCTTACCCACACAGGGACAAAGGGGCCGTAGGGGACCCATGCAGTGTGCCCAGGCTGTATGTTATCGAGGCAGACCTGGCCCAGTGTGGCCCATGGGTTGCTGCAGGCAAACACAAACTGCAAGTGAAGTCACCCCGCTAGTCCCTCACAAGGGTGTCCACCTTCTCCCTGGTTCAGATGGCCCGGGGCTACAGGACCCCTGTGAGAAAGGCCCACAGGATGCCCTGGAGCCCATGACCCCACAACAGCGGGAAGACCTGACGGCCAGTGCTCAGGTACATGGGTCCCCATCCTCCTCCTGCAGTCTGGACTCAGGAATGGTGCTGGGAGTAACAGACAGCTCCAGAGGGCAGCACTGAGTGGCCTGGGCCACAGAAGTCCAGGGCTCTACTGTCCTACACGGAGCCCTAGGTTCCATCCCTGGCACTGGGTATGAAGTCAGGAGGAGCAGAAATTCAAGGCTATCCTTGGCTGTATAGAAAGTTTGAGGTTAGCCTGGGCCTGGTGTCAAAGAAAATACCTCAGCCACACATGCCCACAGTTCCACACACTGCCACTTTCAGAGGAGCCAGGTGTCTTGCACGGAATTCAAGGTGGGGTCCCAAGGGCTCCAGGCCAGCCCGTGCCAGCTGCCAGAGGTAGCATTCCCCAGGCTGCATGCCAGCCCGTGCCAGCTGCCAGAGGTGGCATTCCCCAGGCTGCATGCCTGTCACCAGAAACTGTAACAAGGAACAGAACAGCCCTGCTCCCTGGTCCCTGCAGAGGGCAGGCCTGACAGGACCTCGCTGTCCACAGCGTGCCCTGCGTCTCGTGGCCTTCCGGCAGATACACAAGGTCCTTCACATGGAACAGTTACCTCCGCGGACCAGATTTGGGGCCCGGGCCCGGAAGAGGATGAGGGAGGCTAGTCAGGCCCAGGAGGGCACTGGGGAGAGAAAGCGGGGCCGGCAGGGCACGGCAGGGCTGCCCTGAGCCAGCATCACCACAGGCCTGAACCTGCTAGGGCCTCCTGGGTCTGTAGGCTTGTCCACATGCAGTGACCCCTGTGGTGACCCCGTGCCATGGCTCTGTCATCCCCCACCCCCAGGCAGCAGTGACTTCCACTCCTTGATACTAATCAATTTGAAACTCCCTTGATGTCACATGAAGTAGGTGGGATCTGAATCACTTCCTTGAAATGCCAGGAAGGGTGGCCTGGAAGATTCTAGAAGTCACAGGGTTGGGGTGGAGGAGCAGAGAGCACAGAATGGGATTCCCCAGACCCCAGACCCAATCCTGTGCTCCACACAGACTCCAGCTCCACCCCAGCTGCGAGTCCTATGGTCCCTGGGACGCTGTCCCCCACAGTGGAACCCAGCCCCAGTCACTGAGTGCCTTTGCAGACAGGGCCCACTCTGCCCCAGGTCACCCTGTGGACCCCTAAGCCCCCTGGGACTACCTGAGGCTTCAACCCTGCTCCATTCTGCCTGTGGCTTTTAAAGGCACAATGCCTGGAGTCTGTAGAATCATCCAGAACTTGGCCGGGGTGGGTAATAAATCAGATCTGCCTGTGTGCCCTGTGGCTTTTGTGTCCTTCACTCTGGCGTGGGGGTGGAAGTGCCCACAGGCCTCAGTCTCCCCACACCAGGCTGCCTCATGAGCGTGGGCAGATCTCCGCCCGCCCAGGAAGGGTCTGGTCAGGAGCAGAATGCTTCCTGGAGGAGGTGCCGCGGAGTGCAAGGCCCCAGGCCTTGGGAAAGTCTCCCTTCCAGTTTCCCTCTTCTCCCTGAGCGCCCTCCTCCCAGTGGAACCCCGAATCTAAGCTCAGCCTGCATGAGAGCAACCCTCCAGTGTGCGGAGACCAGTCGTACTTCCTCCCAGCCTCCGCCTCCACACTCCACCCTCCCCCGCCCTGATAAGGGTACAGTGCGGGCAGTGTCCTTATCAGACAGAAAAGTGTACAGGCTGGGTCTGGCTGGGCCAGGCACACATGGGTAACCAAACCAGGAAGCCTCTTTCTGGTGGCGCTCAGCCTGAGGCTGGCTCAGGGGGACAGTGCTTCACAGCTGGACGAGCTCACGAGTGGAGGGGACTGGTGGCAGCAACCTTGGTCTAGGCTCAGTGCTGGGAAAGCACCGCGCCCCACCGCTCCGCGCTGAGCCCCTCCGCCAAGCCCACCCGTGTCTCCCTGGGAAGGCAGATGAGTCCACGCCAGGTGACAAAGAGTTAAGTCGGACCCGCCTAGCAACCCCAAACCACGGCGCTTCCGCGACAAATCCAGCATTTGGTGATTTCAGTCCAGATGGAGTCCTGTTTGGGCTGTGCAGCTCCCTGAAGCCTCGAAGAGCCACAGCAACTGACCGGCCCGCCCAGGTCCTGTCCCCGCGGGGCAGGGAACCCCGCAACAGGCCGGCCGAGGGTCGGGGGCACAAAGCTGGACCCCAGACAAGGCAGGAAACAGAGCGCCAGGGTATTGAGGGAGAGCTGGACCAGGGCTGCGGATGCAGGGGAGCGTTGCTAGGAGACAAGGTAAGTGTGGGTGGGTGACGCGTGCGTGTGGGCGGGCCGCGGTCCAGGCAGGAGGGGTTGGGGAGATGGCTGCCTGCAGGAGGTCACTGCTGACCTCAGGAAGGGCGATTATCACCAGGGCTCGAAGTAAGAGCCAGCTGGAGGACGGGTGCTCCTCAGGAGGGGATCGCAGCCCCCCGCCCCCGCGGGCCTCGCCCGTCCCATGTTCACTGACGTTTTGAAAATAAAACGCTGTGTGATTGTCACTGGCCAAGGAGACACCAAAGACTTCTCTAAGGAACGAATGGGCACACATGGCGCGGTCCAGTCACTCGCTGGAATATTATACAGCCACGAAGGGCATTCTGACCCCTGCTCAAATGCAGGTGGCCCTGGAGGACATAATGCCCAGTGACACAGGGTTGGTGTCATCAGACCCACAGAGATAGGAAGTGGTTCAGTGAGGGCCCTGGGCAGGGGAGGGCATGGAGTTAGTGTGGGATGGGGAGACAGTTCTGGACACAATGAAGCCAGTGGCAGTGGGAGTGAGCTAGCCATGCTGCATGCGGAACTGAGGTGGGGAAAAGTGACTTTCATGTCACAGGCATTTGTTAAAATTTTATAATGGATATTGCCGGGCGGTAATCCCAGCACTCGGGAGGCAGAGGCAGGCGGAACTCTGTGAGTTCGAGGCCAGCCTGGTCTACAGGAGCTAGATCCAGGACAGGCTCCAAAGCTACAGAGAGACCCTGTCTCAGACAACAACAAAGTGTATCTGCGTGCACATGTGTGTGGTTGTGTGCGTGTGTGCGAGGCTGCAGTCAGAGACCAACCCTTGGGAGTCTCTCTTCACGGTGTGTGTCACGGAGAGTATGTGCAGGCATGGGACAGCCTCGCCCTCTGGGTTCGCACTCCTGCTCCGTGTCCTGGTTTTTGGACATGCGGTGTGGGTGGGTGGCCTATGAGCATATTATTTTAATCTCTGTTCTTCAGCCAACACAACAGGAAGCCAGCTCCTATTGCCAGTCCTTGTGGGTTTTGTGTAGTATGACCAGGAGTCCTGAGCTAGCCTGGGCTACACAGTGAAACCCTGCCGTAAAAACGAAAAAGGATGAGCCAGCCTAGGCTACATAGTGAAACCTTGCCGTAAAAACTAAAAAGGATGGTAGAGGGTGAAAGCAGCTGGGCCCCAAAGAGAGCAAGGGTCATTTCCCTGCAGGAAGCCTGGTCCTTCCCTGAATCTGGGAGTCCCCTAGCATGAGAAGCACCAAGCAGAGCTAATTTTAAAGGCATGTTGTTAATTGGGGCAGCAGGATCTGGCCAGGGATGCAGGCTGCAAGGGAGCCATCTCCATGGCAACTGAGATGCCTAAGTGTCCCCAGTGCCTTGACTGATGACGGTGAGTGCCATGGCCTCAGTTTCCCCATCTACAAGATGGACACAATGCCTGCTCCCTGCACAGGGAAGCAGACAGCTCCTGACACCTCTGAAGGTAGTGGCTTTATAAAAATCCATTTGGAGAGCTGGGCATGGTGGCACATACCTGTCATCCCAGCACTCAGGATGCTGAGGCAGGAGCATGGCCAGTTCTAGGCTAGCCTGGACTATGAGTGAAAGTGTCTTAAAGAGAAGTGTTAGGGCATTTTCTATCTGTTCTTTAGACAGAGACTCACGTAGTTGTCCCAGGTAGCTGAGGCTGACCTTGAACTCCTGACCCATTACTGCTTCAGTCTCCCCATTACTGGAATGACAGGTGCATACCACCACACCTGGTGTAGAGACCAGGGCTTCGTGCACACTAGGCGAGTTCGATGCTCATGAGCCCAGCCCCAGCCTCCTGCGGCATGAAAAACATGCTTAAACACATTCAGGTCCCATGTCAAGTGTCCAGGGCTTCACAGGCTAGGGCTGCGGTCAGCAGTGCCACGTGTGGGCAAGAGCTTCCTGGTCGTGGTATTTCCTCTGCTCGGTCTGTGGCTCAGCACGTCTATTTCAGCTACAGCTTACCAACGAAAATGGATCCTTAGTGTTCCTGGAATCACTGCCACGGGGCCCCCAGTAAGAGGGTAACCACACCTCAGATCCCCACCCAGCTCTGCCACTGGTGGTGGGGCCTCCTGCCTCAGCCTCCCCTAATCCACAGGGACAGTACTATTATCATTTAACACATAAGCTCATAAGCTTTCCTTTTTTTTTTTTTTTTTAACAAGGTCCCAGGTAGCCCAGCCTGGCCTCAGATTGACTCCATAGCCGAGGTTGACTTTAACTCCCTTCCCCCTTGCTTCTACCTCCCCAGTGCTGGGGTGACAGGCCTGTGACCACAGTGTGCCACCTACTGAGTCCCCAGCCCCAGCCCTGTCTTCTGCATCTTTGCCAGCTGTAAGTACCAGAGAAAACATCTGGACAAAGTCCATTTGGCAAAGCAACCAGGGAGGCAGTCAAGGCCAGCAGCTCACAGCACTACAACCTCCATGCTGCAGCCATGGCCCCTCAACCTGGGCCTCCACTCCCCACTGTGCTGTGAGCCTGGCGCGCACACACATACAGGTACTTTCAGAAAGGCCAGGCTCCTCCTGCTGTGGGGATGCTCCAGCCTCTGGCTCCAGCCTGTAAGGCCTCAGCACCACATGAATGGAACCTGTGCAGGATGGGTCAGATCTGATCAGAAAGCAGCTGGTTACCGCATAAGCTCGGGCCACAGCAGCACCAGTGGGTATCTCTTGCAGCGTGGGAGCTGCGTGACAGCGGCAGTAGGAAGGAAGCCTCCGGGTCAGTTCCTGTGACTCAGACGTGTGGTGTCTTCAGCAATGAGGGTCACCCAAGAGTAGAAGTTGGTTTGCAGTCTCTGGTCCTCCCTGGCCCGTGACTCCCAGGTGGGCACCCACACATGGCTGGAGACCTGTGGCTGTGGTCTCACAGCCATCCGTGAGGGCACGTTTGTCCAGACTTGTCCGCTACTCCTGAGCCGCCCCCAACGCACCCCTACTCTCTTTAATTAGTTAAATAGGTTTTATTTTATTTTATTCGGCTTTTGTTTGTTTGGTGTTTTTGTTGCTTTGTTTTTTTTGTTCTTTGGGTTTTTTTTTTTTTCCAGTCAAGGTCTCGCCGCTGCCACATAGCTCTCTAGCCCAGGCTGGCCTTGAACTCACAGAGATCTGCCTGCTTCTGCCCCCTGAGTTCTGGGGAAACATTCGAGAGCCCCACAGCAGGAGCCTGGCCTTTCTGAACGTACTTGTGTGTGCACGCGCCAGGCTAACAGCGCACCGGGGAGTGGAGGTCCAGGCTGTGGGGCCAAGGCTGCAGCGTGAAGGTCGTTGTGCTGTGAGCTGCTTGCCTTGATCGCCTCCCCACACGGGGAGCTCCTTCCAATTCCTTGTACTTGCGCGTGCGCGAGCCGTTCCTTGCTCCTAGCCTTTCCGGGGTGGTCTACGGAAGGCTAGGACTCAGCGGGGACCCAGAGGACATCGGGCACCAAGAACCCGGCACTCAGCATCCCGCCCGGGAGGCGGAGCGGGAGGAGGCGGTAGCGCTGCCCGTAGTGCGGCCGGCGCTAGGACCCGCAGGGGCTCCGAGCCGGGTCCCCTCCATTCTCGCCCCAAAATGAGGAAGCGGAGCAAGTTGCTCCGAGTTGAGCCTTGGGGCGCACGACCCGCTGGCGGGCACCCTCCCGGGGTTGCGCCCTGAGCAGGTGAGCGCGTGCGCGCGGGTGGAGAGGAGATGCCCCTCAAAACGGTCCTGGACCCGGGGACGTCAGGTGCCAGGGCTGGGTATTTTTTTTTTCTGGGTGCGGCGTGCGCGTCTCTGAGTGCGCGCGCCCTGGTGGTCACTGCAGGGCCCATGTGTGCTGCAGACACACGCACAGGTGCCCGCGTCTAGCCGGCACCCGTGTCTAGCCGGCACCTGTGTCGCGCGCACACGGATGGCAGGGTGGCACCTGTGCCCAGATGCACGTGCGTCTCCGCCTGCGCGCAGCTGCCCTGCAAAACTCACTGAGCCCGAGGCCAGAAGCTCACCTCAACCTTCTGCCCTGGCCTCTGTCAGCCACCAGCTGGGTACCCCAGCAGTCACTGCCCTGCGCTGTCCACGCTGGGGTCGTGTGGGTACTTCCAGATGCTTCCTTAGTGACCCCTAGTGACCTGAGGAGCCACGTAGGAGCCCTGCCTCCCTCAGACTCCACCCAGGGTCAGATTCCCAGGAATGACCTTGAGTCACCGCCCCTGCCCAAGGCCCAGGAAAGAGGAAGCTGTGGGCCCAGCTCCTGGCACCGTCCTCCCCACACACAACCCTGGGTGCCACCAGAGTCATCGGATCCCTACACTCCTGCCGCTAGGCCTCAGTTTCCCTTCCGGAGCAATGGCAGGGCAAGGCTCCGGGGTCTCCTGGCTGGCCTTTGATGGCTGGGAGTCTAAGGACCTTCCTCGGGTAAAGACAACTTCCCAAAGCCTGGGCTGCAGAGGGGTCACTACCTAAGCCACCTGAGGGCTGATCGAGGAGGTTCTTTGCCTCGTGGTGCTGCATCCACCCGGCCAGGCCCAGTGGAAGGAACTGAACCTGGGGACATCTAAACATCACACTGACTCCTCCACAGGTGAGCCCTCGCTTCCTCCGAGCCTGGCACCCCTCGCCTGTCGCAGCTAGGATGCCAACCGTGAGTTACCAGACCATCCTCAACTGTCCTGGGGGAGGGCGTGCGCTCGGAGGCAAGCTCCCACCCCTGACATTCCCCCAGGGACTGGGCCAGTCTGGCCACTCAGGCCTCTACATATGACTGTGATTCTGGTCTCTCTGTCTCTCTGTCTCTGTCTCTGTCTCTCTCTCTCTGTGACTCAGTTTCCCTTCCATCCACTCCAAGTTTGCTTTTATTTATCTATTTATTTACTTACTTACTTACTTATTGTTTTATTTTGCTTTTGACACCAGGTCTCACTATACAGATGAGCCTGGCTTGGAACTCAGTATATAGGCCAGGCTGGCCTCAAACTCAGAAATCCACCTGCCTCTGACTTCCAAGTTCTGGAACTACAGGTGTGGGCCACCACCCCCAGAATTATTTTTTAGTTTTTTTGAGAAAAGTTCTCACTGCAGCCCAGGCTGACCTTTAACTGGTCTGGAATCCTCATGTCTCAGCCACCTGAGTGCTAGGCTACTGGCCCGTGTCTTCGCCATTCCCTTGTCCTGTCTTCAGCTCCCAGTTTCTCCCAGGTCTCCCTGTCCCTCCCAATTTTCACAGCTCCCTTCTGTCCCTGACATCCCTGGCCTCTGTCTCATCCCCAGAGGCGCTGGGCCCCTGGGACTCAATGTATGACCAAGTGTGAGAACTCACGCCCCAAGCCTGGTGAGCTGGCCTTTCGGAAGGGCGACATGGTGACCATCTTGGAGGCCTGTGAGGTGAGGAGGCCCTGAAAAGTAGTTGGGGTGCATTTAGGGGTGCCAGGACAGACTCCCTGAGCTCCTTCCCTCCCGGTGCAGGAGAAGGGCTGGTACCGCGCCAAGCACCACGGCAGTGGGCAGGAGGGGTTGCTGGCCGCCACTGCTCTGCGCCAGCGGGAGGCCCTCTCTGCAGACCCCAAGCTCAGCCTCATGCCGTGAGTGGTGCCCTGGTGGGGTAGGTGGCATCAGGGCCGCAGCCTTCCTGTGCCACACTATATCCTCTCCCCGCGGGTCCCCACAGATGGTTCCACGGTAAGATCTCGGGCCAGGAAGCCGTGCAACAGCTGCAGCCCCCCGAGGACGGGCTGTTTCTCGTGCGCGAGTCGGCTCGTCACCCCGGAGACTATGTCCTGTGTGTTAGTTTTGGCCGAGACGTCATCCACTACCGTGTCCTGCATCGAGACGGCCATCTCACCATCGACGAAGCCGTGTGTTTCTGTAACCTGATGGACATGGTGGAGGTGACCTGTGGGAAACCGCTGGAGCAGGAGGGGTGACAAGATGGAGTGGGGGGGGTCTCCAGGAGCCTCACTGTCCCTAGAACTGGGGTCACTTCTCCAGGGAGCCCCACGGGGACAACAACCGCCCCTCACCTCCCATTATGCACCCCCACTATTGCCATGGAAACCAGTCACCTTAGCCTGGTGCACGGGTAATTCTGTCTACCCCACTGTGGAGACTGTGGTGGGAGGAGTGAGGGGCAGGGGGTCCCTGGAGGCCGAGGCTTATGGCTCCCACTTCCCACAGCACTACACCAAGGACAAGGGGGCCATCTGCACCAAGCTGGTGAAGCCCAAGAGGAAACAGGGTACCAAGTCGGCCGAGGAGGAGCTCGCAAAGGGTATGGCAGTCACCCAGGAGAGATCTTCTCATACGCACCAGCCCAGACGCAACCTCAGCCTCCCACCTCTCGGCCTCAATCGCTCATCCTTAAGCCCCTGCCGTGGTTTGGTTAAACCCTAGTCTTCCAAGCCTGGCTGTCACATGTTTTCTGTGGGGCCTGGAGTCCCAGACAAACCCAGGACAGAGCGAGGTGTCTATCCTGCTAGACTCTTCAGAGCTGGGGACTGGAGAGCTTTGAGGGGAAGGAGGGGGCCTTTCAGAAGCAGGGTGTGTATGGAGTGCAAAAGCCTGTCAGAGACAAGATCAGGAATATTCCAGAACCCGTGTCCCCCCCAGAGGCTTGGAGGGGCCCAGGCAGCCACAGCCCCTATCCCTGAGGGAGGTCCTGAAGCCACAGCTGAAGTCGGGGGAATCCGGTGGGACTGAATTCTGATGACCTCCTGGACTGACTGTGGCTTGCAGGATTGTAACTGGCACCAGGGGTGGGGTGTCCGCCATACAGCCTTGGGGCAGCAGCTGGGTGGGCACATGCGTAGCTCTGGGGGTGTTAGCACTCCACAGCTCACTGGATGCAAGCGGGCTGTGGCTCTGACCTGGTCTCTCTGCCCCTGCAGCTGGCTGGCTACTCGATCTGCAGCACCTGACTCTGGGAGCACAGATTGGAGAGGGGGAGTTCGGAGGTGAGGAGGGGGCGCAGAAGGCAATGCCGGCACCTCCCAGGCTGGACAGGTGGCTGGGCGCAGCCCCGCCCTCATCTCCTAGGAGCTCTGCTCAGAATGCCGGGACTTAGACCAGAGGACAGTGAACATGCGCGGTCACCATGCCTTGTCCGTCCCAAGAGGCTGGAAACTATGCAAACATGGGCAGGACCTGTGGGCTTCTTCATGGAACAGAAATTTGAATTCTGAATAATGAGACAGCCATTGTATTTGCATTATTTCTCTTTTGGGGACTGGGAATGGACCAAGGCCACGCCCCCAGGCCCTCACTGGCGATTCTAGGCAGGGCTCCACCCTGACCACACCCCCAGGCCCTCACTGGGGGATTCTAGGCAGGGCTGTCAGCAGTCTGTCTGTCTTGCTGGTGGGTCCTGAGCTCTATCCCCCCACCCCCCACAGCCGTCCTGCAGGGTGAGTACCTGGGGCAGAAGGTGGCCGTGAAGAACATCAAGTGTGACGTCACAGCTCAGGCCTTCCTGGATGAGACGGCTGTGATGACGTGAGTGGCTGGGTGGGGCTGGGTCCCAGGGTTGGGGTGCCGGTCTGTACTCACTTCCCACCACCCCCCCCTCCCGCCCCGCCCCGCCCCGCACCCCCAGAAAGCTGCAGCACAGGAACCTGGTACGGCTCCTAGGCGTGATCCTGCACCACGGCTTGTACATTGTCATGGAACACGTGAGCAAGGTGTGTGGGGTGGCAGATGGGTGGATGGGCGGGGTGGCCCAACAGCCTGGAGACCCCCAGGTCCCTCCCCCCCAAACAGGGCAACCTGGTGAACTTCCTGCGCACGCGGGGCCGCGCCCTCGTGAGCACAGCTCAGCTCCTGCAGTTTTCCCTGTAAGTGACATTCCTTCCGGGAAGGTAGGTCCCGAAGTCGAACGGGAAACTGAGGCCTGAGTGCAGGGTGACTGGGCCTTGTCTGTCCCTAGTCATGTTGCTGAAGGCATGGAGTACCTGGAAGGCAAGAAGCTGGTACACCGGGACCTGGCTGCTCGCAACATCCTGGTCTCTGAGGACCTGGTGGCCAAAGTCAGTGACTTTGGCCTAGCCAAGGCTGAGCGGAAGGGACTGGACTCCAGCCGGCTGCCAGTCAAGTGGTCAGCACCCGAGGCTCTCAAGAATGGGGTGAGCAACCGGGTGGTGGTGGCGCACACCTTTAATCCCAGCACTCGGGAGGCAGAGGCAGGCGGATCTCTGTGAGTTCGAGACCAGCCTGGTCTACAGAGCTAGTCCCAGGACAGGCTCCAAAACCACAGAGAAGCCCTGTCTAGAAAAACAAAACAAAAAAAAAACAAAAAAAAAAAAAGAATGGGGTGAGCAGTGTTCCACCCCTGAGGTTTTGGGGTTCCTCAGAGGGAGCTTGATGTTGTGACTGCTGTGTGACCCTATGCACATCCCTCGACCTCTCTGAGCTTCAAGGGGAAATGAGTCCTCCAGTGAGCCCAGGGCTCAGGGCAGCCCTTTCTGGCATGGACTTAGCATGGAGGGGAGAGTGGCCTAGGAGCGTGTCCAGAGAGGCCGCGGGGCTCCTGCTCACCCTGACCTCTGCCCCCACAGCGGTTTTCCAGCAAATCGGACGTCTGGAGTTTTGGGGTGCTGCTGTGGGAAGTTTTCTCATATGGAAGAGCTCCGTACCCCAAGATGGTGAGCAGCGCCCTGGGAAGGGGCGCCCTGTGCATCCTATGTTGCTGACCTCCCACCCACGCTCCATGCTCTGTGTCTGCAGTCGCTGAAGGAGGTCTCAGAGGCCGTGGAGAAGGGTTACCGCATGGAGCCCCCCGATGGCTGCCCAGCCTCTGTGCACACCCTCATGGGCAGCTGCTGGGAGGCCGAGCCTGCACGCAGACCTCCCTTCCGCAAAATAGCAGAGAAGCTGGGCCGTGAGCTCCGCAGCGCTGGCACCGCAGCTCCCATTGCGGGACAGGAAGTTGAGGGTTCAGCTCCCCCACGGAGCCAGGATCCCTGACCCTGAAACAGGGAGCAAGAGGACACAGGTTCATGGTCAGGGCACCAGGATGGGCCAGTATGCAGGCTCCCAAGTCCCTGAACCCCCAATAAAGAGTGATCGGAAGGACTGGTACATTTGTGTCTCTGTGAAGCCCGTGTCTGCCCCCTCCCCCCCGCACCCCACCCCCCTCGGGCTCCCTGCACTCGGCTGTGGCAGGCCTCACCTGCCCCCACTGTCCTGAGTCCACACGATTATTGATGCCTGTGCTGTTGCCCCAAGTCCTTGCCTACTCTACCTTGCCCCTGCCAGCCTGTGAGGCCAGAGGCCTCTGGGGAATAGGCGGGCGGGGGATCTGCTTGTCATCAGCCCCCAGGGCCTTGCCTCCTTCATCCTCTCTTATCTTCAGTGGCCCCAGGGACATCTGCTGGGAAAGGAGCCTGAGTCACTGCAGGCTAAGGAGGTGCTACAGAAGAGAGCCTAAAGGGCACCCCCATGTAGCAGCACTAAGTTGGGGCGTTCAGATCATATCCCATCTCACGGTGTGGGATGAATGAGGGGTGTCCATGTCACAAAAGGGACAGGTAACAGGACAGCAAATCTCTTGCCCATAGAGAAGGTAGAGGGTACAGAGGGGACCCAGACTTTCTGGATCCAAGGCCAAGGTGGTTTTCTTCCATGGAATGTCAGACATCAAAGTAGAGCCAAGCTGGGGGTCAAAGGCTGTGTCAGTAACATTGAGAGTGTAGCAGACAGGACGCTGTCTACCTTCACAGCCCAACTACCAACGAGGCCCATGGCTCACACAACCATCCACTCCCCACCTTCCAGACCACCCTGCATCTCTCCTACTCGGCACTCTTCCGCTCCTCCATTCACAAAGCCATCCTCCCCCCACCCCCGTCCACCCCACCCCCTGCTGGCCCGTCCACAGGTGTGCACATACCACACGCTGATCTCTGTGAGTTCGAGACCAGCCTGGTCTACAAGAGCTAGTTCCAGGACAGGCTCCAAAACCACAGAGAAACCCTGTCTCAAAAAAAAAAAAAAAAAAAAAAAAAAAAAAAAAAAAAAAAAAAAAAAAAAAAAAAAAAAAAAAAAAAAAAAGATTTCCAAAGATTTCCCTCTTAACTACGGAGAGCTGGGGAACTCACTCTGGCCCATGCTGGTGTTGCCATGCCAACAGTATGGCAAACACTGACCAAGGGGAAGGGAAGGAGGAGGTCCAGGTGCTCCAGGCAGAGAGCACAGCCAGGCTGTGTCCCCAGTGGAGGAGTGCTGGAGCCCATGTGGCTGCTGCCGAGAGGAGGAAGGAGGCAGGTGGGGAAATCAGGGGCACCAGCCTGGCTCTACTCTAAGTTTGCCACAAGGCGTTTGGGGTAAGATGGCTGTTGCCAAGAAAGGCTCCATAGATTCCTACTGCATAGGCAGGGCCTCACACCCCTCCAGTGAGGCACAGGAGGACAGCAGAACCACGCGACTGGTCCCGGGGAGCAGGCCCTGTCACCTTGGTGTCTCTTTCCCCCACACAATCTCACCCATTCTCGTAGTTCATAGCTCAGCTGGACAGAGAGCTGCCTGGGAACTGAGGGGAACTTGGGCCACATGACGCTGGCAAAGACAGGTTCAGCTCTGGGGTCCGACGATGAACAAGCAAGACCCATCCCAGAAGGAAGGCAACAGCACTCAGCCCTGCGCCTAGCTCCCATCAGCTGGCCGGGCAGGGGGCCTATGCCACCCCTCTCCGCCCGGAGGCCCCAGACCAGGCCGAGTCACAGTCCTCAGAGTTGACGCACTTGGGTTTAGCCTTGCCTGAAGGCCTGGAGCCCAGCCCTGGACCAGCCCACCTGCCCATCAAGGTCTGGAGCTGAGGCGTCCTAGACAGAGCTCACCGTCACAGACACTTGTCAGTCATTTGTTTCCATACCTGTTTATTGGTGTGTGTGTGTGTGTGTGTTTGTGTGTCTGTCTGTCTGTCTGTATGCATTTGGCCTGCGTTGCCAAGCGCACAAGCAGAGGTGGGAGAATTTGCAGGAATCAGTTCTGTCCCTTCCACCATGCGAGTTCTGGGGATTGAACTCGGGTCTTCACGTGGGGCAGTGAGCGTCGCTCCCCGCCGAGCCCTCTCGCTGGCCTGGGCCGGGCAGCTTCCTGTGAGATGCTCCATCCTCACGCTACAGCTTCTTGTTCTTGCTTAGCCGGTTGTGACGCCAGATGTTCTGTTTACGCAGCAGTCGCCAGTACTCACGGGACTCGGGTTCCAGCTCCTCCAGCTTTTTGGGGGGACCCAAGTTCATCTGGAATAGCCTGCGGGGAGTGTCAAGATTGCATGGCCACCTCACAGTTCTGGGATGTAGGTGGTGTTGAGCTGGGGCTTTGGCTCTTGCCCTGGTCCCCCTCAGTTCCAGCCGCAGGCTCCCGCCACTGCCCCAAAGCAGGCTGTGTCCTGCTCTGGGATCTGCACAGACCACACCTTACAGCTACTGGACCCTGGCTCCGTGTGGAAACTCAAAATCTGGTTGACAGCCCAGGCTGCACCCGCTGTCCCTGTCTCTCCCAGTGTCCTGGGAAAGTGGCCCCACCACACAGGCCCATGCAGCTGTCTGGTCCCCAGCTCACTCCAGGAGATACCAGGGTCTGGACAGCCAGAAATAGACAGCCTTAAATCTCTGTCAAGGAAAACAAAGCCCCCACCTGCCCTCTGCCCTCAGGACACACAGTCCTGTGCACCAGCTCCCCATTTGCAAGTGGAGCACCAGGGCTTGGCATCCAGAAGCCAAGGTGGACCAGGGTGGGTGAGACCAGTAGACCCCAGGGTGCCCCTGCAGGCCAGGTGGCCATCCACACTCACCACTCGGGGTACTCGGAGTCTGGCTTCAGGGCCACGTCCTGGCCTTCCTTGTAGATGTTCACCCCCATGGCGTGTGTGGTCAGCTGGGCGGGGTCTGTGCACACCTCAGGGTCCTTCAGGGCCTCAGTGGCCACGCTGCCCTTGGCACCTTTGCTGCCCTTCATGACTGCAGAGAATGAGCTCAGGTCACTCTAGGCTGCCCAGCCCTGCCCCATGACTCCCTCTGTGAGGCCTCCTGGCTTTGGCAACTCCGGACACCCCCAGGTATAACAGGGTCCCCTGTCCCCTGGCCCGAGGGTGTGTGGCCTGATTACTCAGCCCCTCTTCCTTTCAGTGATGGGGGCAGGACAGTATGTGCCTATTACCCGATGCCCAGAGGTCTCAGCTGAGGCTGGGGGACCATAAGACCCTGTCTCAGAAAAAATAAAAAACTAAGGCTAGCGAGATGGCTCAGCGGCTCTACGCCAGCGTGGCATATATGACTACCCGTGCCAAACAAACTAACAAACAAAACTTATTTATATTTTGAGACAAGATATCATTATACATTTAATCCCAGCACTCGGGAGGCAGAGGCAGGCGGATCTTTCTGAGTTCGAGGCCAGCCTGGTCTACAAGAGCTAGTTCCAGGACAGGCTCCAAAGCCACAGAGAAACCCTGTCTCGAAAAACCAAAAAAAAAAAAAAAAAAGATATCATTATACAGCTCTCCTGGAACATCAAAAAAGTTTTGTTGTTGTTGTTGTTTTTTGTTTGTTTGTTTTTGAAGACAGGGTTTCTCTATGTAGCCCTGGCTGTTCTGGAACTCACTCTGTAGACCAGGTTGGCCTCAAACTCACAGAGATCTGCCTGCCTCTGTCTCCTGAGTTCTGGGATTAAAGGTGTGCACCACCACTACCCGGCAGAAAAATAAAACATTTAAAAATATATTCAAATATATTCTATTGGGCTGGAGAGATGGCTCAGAGGTTAAGAGCATTGCCTGCTCTTCCAAAGGTCCTGAGTTCAATTCCCAGCAACCACATGGTGGCTCACAACCATCTGGAATGAGGTCTGGTGCCCTCTTCTGGCCTTCAGGCATACATGCAGAAAGAATATTGTATACATAATAAATAAATTAATATTAAAAAAAAAAAAGAGCACTGACTGTTCTTCCAAAGGTCCTGAGTTCAATTCCCAGCAACCACATGGTGGCTCACAGCCATCTGTAATGAGATCTGGTGCCCTCTTCTGGCCAGCAAGCATACAGACAGACAGAACACTGTATACATAATAATAAATAAATAAATCTTTAAAAAATATATATATATTCTATTGAGATGTGGTCTTCCTGGCATGCCAGTAACTCACAGAAACCCCTCTGCCTCTCCGTCCTGAGTGAGGGAATTAAAGGTATTGGCCATCATGTTCAGCCTCAAAACGTAATTTTTAAGTATTATCACGTGGGGGGGGGCACAGTAGCGCATTTGTGCAGTCGGCCATCTCCTTCCACGTTTACGTGGGTTCTGAGGATCGAACTCAGGCTGAGGGCTTTCCCGGAAGGCGCTTTCACACATTGAGATCTGGTGCCCCTTCTGGTGTGTAGATGTGCAGGCAGAACGGTGTAAACATAATAAATAAATCTTAAAAGAAAAATAGCAATAACTCAATTTCTGCGGGTGGGTTTGGTATTCCAGGCGCCCTGAAGCGGTCGGCGCCTCTGGCCGCCCCCGCCCTGCGCAGTAGCAGTTCCCGGAGCCCCGCCTCCCACAGCAGCGCGCCTGCGCACTACGTACTCTTCTAGCCTCCCACCGTGCCCACGTTGGTTCCTCCGGAGGCGCCTCACCTGGTTTCTTGGCGTAATCCCGGACGGAGGGCGTTCCAGGTCCTCCGGGGACTGGGAGAGCCCGGAGCCGACAGCCGGCCCACATCCGGGAAGCCCCGAGGAGACGGGTGGCCGCCATAATGTTGGCCGGCTTGCACGTGCATGCTTCCGGGCTACGTCACGCTTCGGGGCCGCTTTAGGGCGTCGGCGGCGCCCGCGTCCTTCTGGGTAATGTAGTCGTAGCATTGGGCGGCTAGTGACTAGTTTGAACTCATGTAGTTATCACCCGTTCAAAGAATATTTCATGAAATTCTTGTCTTTAGAGCCTCATCTACTTAAATTGTCACATTAAGTTCTTGCTTGTATTCTGTGTGGGATTTTTGAAAGTTTAAGAACAAGCCGGTCAGTGGTGGTGCACTCTAATCCCAGCGCTCAGGAGGCAGAGGCAGGCAGATCTCTGTGAGTTCGAGGCCAGCCTGGGCCACAGAGTGAGTTCCAGGATAGCCAGGGCTGTTACACTGAGAAACCCTGTCTCCAAAAACAAAAACAAACAAAACAAAACAACAACAAAAAAAACCCAAAACCAAAACCCAGTCTGTTGCCGTGGGAGATGGTGTAATGATCTGTTCTGTCTCATTAAGAGACAAGCCACGCCCACCCCCTGTCCGCTGAGGCAGGCAGATCTTCCTGTTTGCAGCCTGAGTCTCTTCCTTTTCTGTCTCCCTCTCGAAGAGGCAGCTATGTCTCTCCCTTCTCTCTGTCTCTCTCTCTGCCTCTCTGCTCTCCTCCTCTTCTTCATAGTCCACTAAATAAATATGGAATTCACTCTGCACTGTCCATAGCTCTGTCTCTCACCCGCCGCCGCGTCTCCCTGCCCGGCACCAGCCACCTGTGGAGACCTGCGGCATGGTCTCATGGCCAGCTGCCTGCTGCAGCCACTCGGACACCTGCAGCTTTTTTTATTTAATCCATTACAGATAGAGACAGGAGAATCAGGATCAGGGTAGCTCTCTGCTCCACATCAAGTTTGAGGTCAGCCTGGGCTATGTGGCACCTTGGCTTAGACGTAAGGTGGCCGAGTGTGGTGTGCTCCGCCTTAATTCCAGCGTGTGGGAGGTAGTAGGGGGGGACGCAGCCATGACAAGCTCAATAGAGGCCTGAGTCCCAGTAGTTTACCCTGGTTCCGATACAGACCACAAACTGAGACCACCCAGGCCCCACCAAGGAACAGACTATCTGAAGGAATTCCCAACGTTCCAACCGCTGAAGATAGGCTCTCCTGCCAGCACACAGCCATCGCTTTTCACCAGGACACCCCTAGACAAATGTCATCCAGTCAGAGGCTCTGAACCTCAGAAACCCCTCACCCCCACCTTTACTACTATAAAATCCAACTCTAACTGAGCTCTGGGCTCTCAAATCACTCCAATACGCTGGACACACGGAGAAACCGAGTTGCAAACTAGTGTAAGAATAAAGGCTCTGTGCTTTTACACACAGGACTCGGTCTTCTACTTGGTGTTGGGGGACCCCATGATCTGGGCATAACAGGTGCATCCCTGTGAGTTCTAGGCCAGTCTGGTCTACATAGCGAATTCTAGACCAGCCTGGGCTACATAATCAGGCCTGTAATAAAGAAGAAAGTGGAGGTGGTGACCGGGGCTCTGTAGAAGTCCTTTGTTCCAGGCTGACAGTACTTGACCAGTACTTGACAGAGGCAGGAGGATCAGGAGTTCGAGGTCAGGCTAGGCTACATGAGACTATGTCTTAAGAAGAAATAGACTCAGTAGTACGCCCTAACCTGCTGCCCTCTTACTTGACAAGCTTAGGGACGGTTATTGTGGACCATGGTGTGAGCTCCAGTGTCAGTTCGAATCTAGGTTGTGAAGTTATGTGTCACTCCTGGGACCCAAACCGGAAGTTGGTCCTCACCAACTCCTGCCTACAATTTTCTTCTCTCCCCAGATCTTCATGTTCCCTTTTCTAGTTCCCTGCCGTGTCTCTTCCCTTGTCCCACCTCGGTTGTTTGCACCGGGAGTGATGCGGAACCCCATTTTAGAGAAAAGGCCAGTTTGCCTGGAGTCTTGGGATTCGAACCCGTGCTACTCTGTTATTAACTCTACAACCCCACTGTGCGTCTGTCTGCCGAGATCGCATGTACGGACTACATTTCCCAACAGGCAGTGTGAGGCTGCGCGTGCGCAATATTCCTGGGAGGTGCACCGCTTGATGATCCGGATCCAAAGCTGGGATCCCAGAGAGCTGCTGAGTCTCCAGCAAGGACGGGCGGACCTGGTCATCCCGGGCCGGAGGCACAGGTACTGCGCCCGCGCGGGACCAGACGGGGCGACCCGAGGCCAGTGTCTGAGCTTTAGGACCGGAGCCTGAGTTCTGGGGGTCAGTGCCGGAGTTCTGGGGGGGGGTCAGTGTCTGAGTTCTGAGGGTCAGTGCCTGAGTTCTGGGGGCCGGAGCCTGAGTTCTGGGG
>NC_022027.1:2521141-2534702 GCF_000317375.1 Microtus ochrogaster | reverse complement strand
GCTGCAGCCTGAGTTCTGAGGGTCAGTGCCTGAGTTCTGGGGGCCGCAGCCTGAGTTCTGAGGGTCAGTGCCTGAGTTCTTGTTTGGCTCCTGTGTGAAAAGGGGACTTCTTTCCTGTGCAGGCCTCATGGGGACCGAGGCTGTCACCTGTTGGATCGTGGCTTTCCTAAGAGATTTCACCTAGCACCATTGTTCTTCAGCCTGGTGACGATGCCAGCCTGAACCTGGGTTCCAGACATGGAGTTTCTAGACCCCCAGGACCCCCTAGGGCTCCCAGGCACGGACTTGGAGGAGCCAAAAGGCCCCAAGGTGTCCCCTGAGGACCACCCCTCCAGTACCCAGTGGGCCTCGGGACCCGGAGGACCTGCCTCCCTGAGCGAGATGGAGCTGGATGCATCTGGTGTGCAGGTGCTGGTCCAGCAGCTGGAAGCCCTGCCTGGTGACTTGGGTGGCCTGTTCCCAGATGGAGAGCCTTGTCCCCTGCACATTGCCACTGGCCAAGGCCTGGCCACCCAGGACAGCACAGACGCTGGTGGGCTCTTGTCTGCCGACGCGGGCGGGGATGACCTTCTGGGTCTGCTGAGGTGTGAGACATCTCTGCCTGCCCAACCGGGACCCCCAGATCCTCCACAGACCACACCCCGTTTGCTGCAGCCGCCTAAAGAGCCAGAGGGGGACCCAGGATCCCCGGGGTGGATGGAGGGGGTGTCGGCAGAGCCAGCAGACAGCAGGAGTTCCAGCAGCTCCCCAGAGCCCTGGCTGGAGACAGTGCCCCTGGTGACACAGCAAGAGCCACCTCTGGGTGCCCAGGTAACACCCCGACCCATGAATCCTGACCTCGGCCTGCAGCGCAGCCTGGGGACCCAGGCCTGTTCCTCTTCTATCTTCCAGAGCCCTGAGACCCTGGCCTCATGCCCTGCTGTCTCAGAGGGTAAGTGACCCTTCTCACACAGGACCAGAATGTTCTAGAACAGCCCACAACCAGCCTTCCAAACTTGACATGTTTGCCATGAGGATGCAGGTTAGAGATGAGATACAGGATGAAAATACTCTAGAAACCACTGTCCATATGCCAGCTCCAGACTGCTGGGGAGGGTGCTCCTAGGACCTAAAGATGACATTTACAGGGCTTTTTTGTTTGTTTGTTTGTTTTTGTTTTTGTTTTTTCTAGACAGGGTTTCTCTGTGGCTTGGAGCCTGTCCTGGAACTAGCTCTGTAGACAAGGCTGGTCTCGAACTCACCGAGATCCGCCTGCCTCTGCCTCCTGAGTGCTGGGATTAAAGGCGTGCGCCACCACCATTTGGCAAGGCATTTATAGTTTTGTGCGAATTTTTTAGGGCTGGGAGGCACCTAAGTGGACACGGCACACCAGCATGAGGACCTGGGTTCGAATCTGGGGAGGCATCTAAGTGGACACGGCACACCAGCATGAGGATCTGGGTTCGAATCCTTATTGCCCACTCAAGGAGTCCGTGCGGTCCTGCATCACAGAAGATTCTAGGACTGTGGTTAATGCTATGATTTATCTCAGGAGTGTCCAAGCTGATGGTTTTGCATAGGCCTGAACATTCTAAAGCCACAGAAAGAACAGGGTCCTACGTCAGCTTCAGGGTGACCTGGAAGTTGCAGATGAGCATCTGGGCGTGCTGGCACCCACCTGACTCCAGCACACAGGAAGCTGGGACGGAAGGCAGGTTCCATACTGGCCTGAGCTGCATAGGCCCAGGGCTAAAGAAAGGTTAAAAACCAAAGTGGTCTGGAGTTGAGGAAGGGTCTGTCAGCATTGCAGCTCAGATGGAAAGAGATCCTGGCACTCAGGAGCCTACAAAGACTAGGGTGGAAGAGTGTTCTAGCTTCCGGGGGCAGGGAATAGCGCGGGTCTCAACAGTGTAGAAGTTTACAGGGTCTGGGGGAAATTGCCTGAGGGCTGTCAAGGACCTGGGCTTTGAGATGCTGTGGATTTTCTGGGCTATCTGAAGAGAATTGTAGGTCACTATGGAAAATGGTCATGAAGCCAGGTGGTGGTGGTGCACACCTTTAATCCCAGCACTGGGGAGGCAGAGGCAGGTGGATCTCTGTGAGTTCAAGGCCAGCCTGGTCTACAAGAGCAAGTTCCAGGACAAGCTCCAAAGCTACAGAGAAACCCTGTCTCGAAAAAAAGAAAATGGAAATTACCTTGATCCTCTTTCTTTTTTTCTTTTTTGCATTTATTTATTGCTATGACGAAGGGGCGTGGGAGGCGGTTCTCACCGCCATCGTGTGGAGTCCCAGGGGTCGAACTTAGGGTGTCATGCTTGGCTGCAGAGTGCCCTGTACCCCACTTGAGGCCATTGGCTTTCAGCCCGGTCAGAAGATTAGTCTACAAGAGGGGTCCGTGAGCTCCAGGTCCTGCTGAGGGTGATGCTTCCCAGGAGTTCTGGGAGCGGCAGGTACACAGCTGGCTAGCCGACACTGGAGCTAGAGCCCTGTGGATCCTTCTGGAACAGGCGATGGAGCACTGCGGGTCTAGCCTATCCTAATCCCTGGGACGGGACGGGCCTGAAGGTGCCCCTCGCTGTCACCCACAGTTCCAGGTCCCTGTAGACACGAGGAGCTCTTGGACGGTGTTATCTTCACTGCGAAATATCTGGGCTCCACCCAGCTGCTGTCGGAGCGCAGCCCGCCGCCCAGAACGCGCATGGCGCAGGCGCAGGAGGCTGTGGACCGCGTCAAGGTGAGCCAGGGTGGACTTGCTGGGGCTGCATGGCGTGGTGTCCTGGATGGCCACCAATCCCTGTGTCCCACCCCCCTCCACACAGGCCCCCGAAGGTGAGACCCAACCGATGGCAGAGGTGGACATCTTTATCTCCACCAAGAGGGTCAAGGTGCTGGCCGCCGACTCACAGGTACCCAGAGGGCCAGGCTTTGGCTGTGGTGGACTCTCGGGAATCACCAGAGGTCCCCAGCCCATTCATCACGTGTCCACAGGACGCCCTGATGGACCACGCCCTGCAGACCATCTCCTACATTGCAGACATCGGGCCTGTGCTGGTCGTGATGGCCCGGAGACGGATGGCCAGGAGGACCACCCCCCAGGACCGCAGTCGGCGTCTCTACAAGATGCTGTGCCATGTCTTTCATTCGGAGGATGTAAGCAGCCGAGCCCTGCCCCCTCCTTGAGTCTGACTCAGAAACTGTGAGGTTTCTTGAAGGTGTGGGCCTTGGAACTGGGGCTTTGTAGGGTGTGAAGGAGCTTGCTGTTCTCCCAACAGGCCCAACTTATCGCCCAGGCCATCGGCCAGGCCTTCAGCATCGCCTACAGCCAGTTCCTGCAGGAGAATGGGATCGACCCCAGCCAAGTAGGCACGCGGCCCTCGGATGCTGCCAGCCACCCGCACAATGGCGACCTGGACCACTTCTGCAACAGCCAGAACTGCAGGGAGGTGAGCAAGGGCTCGGGCCACGCCCAGGCAAGCCCTCCACCCCGCCCCCAAAGTCTGGCCCCGCCCCTGTCGTACAAGGGGCCCTCGCTAGCCCACGCGGCCCCGCCCCCTCTGAGCCCCGCCCACGCGGCCCCGCCCCCAGGTCTGTATCCAGAAGAGGCCTGGAGAGGCCCTGGGCGTCGCCCTGGTTGAATCCGGCTGGGGCTCACTGCTGCCCACCGCTGTCATCGCCAACCTGCTTCACGGGGGCCCTGCCGAGCGCTCCGGGGCCCTCAGCATCGGAGACCGTGTCACCGCCATCAACGGGACCAGCCTGGTGGGGCTGTCCCTGGCCGCCTGCCAGGCCGCCGTGCGTGTGAGTCGCGGTTCCGCAGGGACCGGGCCCCAGGGGTGCCACTGATCACAGCCCCACGCCCCCGGGGCATAGGCGGGTGGGTAGACTGAGGCCTGCGGAGGCCTAAAAGGCACGGTGGGTCCCTCAGGAGGTGCGGCGACACTCGTCAGTGACACTGAGTATCATCCACTGCCCTCCTGTCACCACGGCCGTCATCCGGCGGCCCCATGTGCGCGAGCAACTGGGCTTCTGCGTGGAGGACGGCATCGTGAGGCTGGGACCTCCGGGCCGGGTGTGGGGTGGAGGCTAGCCCACAGCCCAGGGACGGGTCCTGAGCGCCGTGTCTCCCCCTAGATCTGCAGTCTGCTGCGTGGGGGTGCGGCCGAGCGCGGGGGTGTCCGCGTGGGACACCGCATCATCGAGGTCAACGGGCAGAGCGTGGTGGCCATGCCCCACGCGCGCATCATCCAGCTGCTCACCGAGGCGCGGGAGGTGCGAGAGGGGACATCACCCGACCTCAAAGCCTGTCACCCCTGCCCCTCACCCTGTCACCCCACCTCACCTCTGCACCATCACCCGGACCTCACCTCTAACTCATCACCCCTGACCCTTAGATTCACATCAAGACGATGCCAGCTGCCACCTACCGGCTGCTCACGGGGCAGGAACAGCCGGTGTACCTGTGATCGCCCTGCCCACGCGTGCCTTCGTCCCGGCCACCACTTCTGTCGGCCCACGGGGACCCCAGAATCCTCAGCCTTATATTACTTTCTAATGTTAAAGAAAATTAAAGGTTTATTAAATGGTCAGAGGCTCTGGGTCCTACAAGGGAAACTGAGGCTCCAGGGAGCAGGAGGCAGGGCTTGTGACCTCTCAGGTCACAGGTCACAGGTCGGTGGCTGGGCCCCAGTCGTAGGCGTCATCATCGGAGGACTCAACATCCCGGGCTCTTGTGAACTTCCTCCTTAGAGCTTCGCGCTCGTAGGTCCTGGGGGCGGAAGTGGGTGCAGGGCAGCGGTGGGGAGGATGGTGGGGAGGGGGTGAGGGTGCGTGCGGAGGAGGATGGTGGGGAGGGGGTGAGGGTGCGCGGTGAGGAGGAGGTGGGGGATGCACAACGTGACCTTGTCCCACCGACCCCACCAGGCAGGGCCCTATATTTAACTGTGGGCTGGGATTTGCAAGCAAACTCCTACACAGCCTGAGAAGCCACAGCCCCAATGCCCTTCCTTATCCCTTTATCCCTGAGGACTCTGTCCTCAAGTCCTGACTGGGTGGGGTGCTGAGTGGCCCTGCATCCCTCAAGGGCACTTACCGCATGCTGTCCTCGCGCCACTGGCCCTGGGGATGGCGACTGCCAGCCTAGAGGGAAGAGAAAGGCCATGACCCACTGACATGCGCAGAAGGGGGTTGGGGGGTGACCAGGCGCAAGGGAGGGTCCCACTCCCCCACCGCGCGGGGCTGTGCCCACCTGCGTCTCAAACTCGGCAGTGATCCCCCCGTGACCCCTCAGCCCCTCGTGGTCTTCCACCCATGCAGGCTCCGAAGACCGGGCCAGAGCGGGGACCGGGGGCTCCTCATCAGCGTCCTGGGGCCCGCTGCCCTCGCCGTCTGTGTAGGCGCCGTCCGTGTCCTCGTAGTCGCTGTTGGCCCGACTGTCACAGCTGAGGTCCCCGGAGCTGGTATCCAGGCCGCGGCCCGGCAGATCAAGGTCCTCGGATAAGCCGTCCAGCTGTGGGGAACAGGATGCTGTGACCCCGAATGCCAGCCTCCACTACCCCATGCCCGGCCACGACGTCTGATGGGTGCCTTTGCTGGGGTTCAGCTCTGGACAACTTCTATGCATCCTACAAAGTCCCGGATCCAAAGTCCAGCCCTAAGGGCAGAAGCTTGCTCAAGCTTGGTTACTGTGTACTAGGAAGCCACAACCTGGTTACTTATGAGGTTCACCCAGCTATGCCCTCCTTTCTCCGCACCCCGCACCTGGTCTTCCGCAGTCCAGATAGGCCGCGTCTGCTGCTGCTGCACCACGGCCTTGATCTCCTGGTACCAGGAGTCATCGGTACCGTGCAGGGGGACGGTGGCTGCAAAGACGAGGGCAGACGTCACCCTGGCGCCTCCTCTACACGCTCCCCTCTCCCCCGCGCACACTGCCCTCCCCACCCCCCCCTGCACCTGTGAAGAGGTGCCCACTGTGTTTCTGGAGCTTCTGCGCCTGCGCGTATAGGCGGCGGCTGCTGCGGCGGGAGGCCGGGGCCAACCACTCCCGCAGAGCCTTCAGGGCCGGGCGGCTTTCAGGGACGCAGAAGATCACGATGGGGTAGTACTGCACGTAGTTGAGGCGCTCGATGGCTGAGGGGGTGACGTCCAGGAGCGCGTGCCTGTCCTGGGTCACGGGCGGGGTAAGGGACAGGTGAGGGGTCAGCTATGGCTGGGAACCCGTATCCACAAGTGTACGGCTCCGGGTATTCGAACTCGGGTCCTCAGCCTCCAGAGAGTGGGCTCAGGGGTGTGGACCTGAGACCCGCGTCCCACAGGAGCCCGCAGCGCACCGCTACCCCAGAGGGGATCCCTTCGTGCCCATGCGGGGCCTCAGGTTCCCCATGCCCGTGCTTACCCTCTCGGCGATCACCCGCACCGTGTCCAGTTTGATGATCTTGGATGGGTTGTCAGTCCGGGACACGCTTTCTGAGGAGGCAGGGGACCCGGCTGATGTCATCCACTGTGTCCCCCACCGCGGTGTGCACACCAACCCCAGCCCCTTTCCCACCCTCCCACTTCCTGTGCCTCCGGGAAGGAGGACCTCACCCCACCACCCATGGGGCTTCCTTTCTTTTTCCTGGCTGAGTAATAGTCCACCTCGTGCTTGTCCTTTCCGTCCTTCCGCACATCAACCCCAGCGATTGTATTTCCTGATGACTAATGGGGTTGCAGGTGACTTTGCCCTTTGAATGCCACCCAGCCTCCTCCAGGGGCCTCCTCTCTGAGCAGCCTGAAATCTGTCCTATCTGGTTCTCCCTGTGAGGAGCCCTCTAAGACTCCCGGCCCCCTAGAGCCACCCCACCTGCTAAACGCTCACTCCTGAGCCACACCCACGGCCTCGGTTTCCCCTTTTAATATTTTAAAAGATGGAGTTGATGTAGCCCAAGCTGGCCTCTAGTTATGTAGTCAGTGCTGACCCTGGACTCCTGATGACAGGCCCAGTTTATGCTGGGATGGAGGCATGATTTGAATACAGAGTTTCATTAAGTTGCCCAGGCTGTCCTGAAAACTGCTATCCTCCTGCCTCAGCCTTGAAGCAGCAGGGATCATAGGTGGGATGATGTACTGACGTGCTCATAGTTAAAAGTGAAACAGAATTTTAAAAATAAAGAAAAAAACTGAACAACTCTTCAGCAAATGAGAAGGCGGTGTTTGCCTCGGTTTCCAGAGGCCAAAGAGACTGCGCCCAGATCGATTGACAATGTCTGGCCCTGGCATTGAGTGCAGTGGTTGGCGTGAGATCGATGCTGTCTGGCCTGGGCACGGGGGTGGGAAGATGGGAGGGGTGGGAGCTGGCATCGATTGATGCTGTCTGGCCCTGGCACGAATGGGGGAGAGGGTGAGACACCCCCTTCATGGCTGCCCTCATGCCATGTTTTACCCGCAATTTCGAACTGGTCGGGCATCTCTGCCGTCAGCCTCTTCATGGCGATGTCGGCCACCGGTCCCAGGATCACCACCGGGCGCTTAAAGCTGGCTGGGAAGTGGAGAAAGTAGTGAGGTCAGGTTCAGGGTCAGAGTGCTCAAGCCAGAAGCCTGGGAAGCTGAGGCAGGAGGATTGCTGCAATTTCAAGGCGGGCAAACAAAGGAAGTTCTGTTTTATTTCTGATCCTATTTGAGACTACTAGATGTGGAACAGACTGGCAAGTAACTACAGTCACACTGTGTCTGGACCTTGGTTTGATTTTATAAATAAAGTTTTATTGAGATACCACCTATCTGCCTGCCTCTCCCGCTGCGCAGCCAACTGAGTACAGTTGGGCCAAGAGAGTCAAACATGCCTGAGTTTTTTTTTTTTTTTTTATTAAGATTTTTAGTAATTTACTTAGACACAAGGTCTTTCTGCGTAGCCCTGGCTGTCCTGGAACTCACTCTGTAGATCAGTCTGGTCTCAAACTCACAGAAATCCCTTTGCCTCAGCTTCCAGAGGGGGGGTGCACGGTTTGTGCTACCCAACAGAACCGAGGGGAAGGCAGGCAATGGCTTCGAGGTCCTGTGACCTGGGGAGGAGGGTCCCTCCCACTACCACCCACCTTCTCGCAGCACCACGCGTTCATAGGGCGGGTAGTGTCCCTGCTTGGTCAGCACTGACAGGTCCTCGCGGCTCTGCTGCATCGTCTTCTTGGTCCCTCGGCGGAGACCCCGGAGCCGCCAGAACTCGGCCCGTGGGTTGGAGGCCAAGGGGGCGCCTGGGCCAATGCCTGCTGCCCGTTGTGCAGCCTCCAAGCTGGCCAGCTGCTCCGCCCTGGGGAACACAGGGGACATAAGGGGCAGAACACGGCCTAGAGAGGCAGGACTGAGTCAGGCTGAGGACCCTGAACTGGGGACGTCCGGGGTGGGTCCTTAGAGGAAGGCGGGAAAGGCTGCGCTGCTGATTCTGAAGAGAGGATGGGGCCACAAACCAAGGGATGTGGGGCCTCTGGATGCTGGTACCCGGGAGGGGTTGGATACTGGGAAGGAACTCTGAGAAATCAATGGATAAATAAGGCCATATCTGTGCTCAGTATACAGTGGCGGCAGCACACTCCCCCGCCCACACCACTGTGACTCACTCCAGGGAGCCCTAGGCGATAGGGAAACTGAGGTGCGAGCCTGGGGAGCTCCTCCCACCTGCTCTGATTGGGGATGACTCCACGTTCTTGCTCTCGGAGATCTCTGCCCATGCGGGAGGCCAGCCAGAGGCCCCCACGACCACCGTAGCCAGACCCTGAGCCACGGTACAAAGTGTCCACCACGTGGAAGACGTCACCACGAGTGAAGCCCAGGCCGTAGGGTGGGCTCGGCTCCAGCTCAAAGTGCGTGCGGATGTAGAAGGAGTCACCCACGCGGGACTGGACCATCTTCCTGAAGACTGAGGACAGAAGTGGGGGAGGGTGTCTTCTCGAGCTCCTCAGGGGCCCATCCCTCCCTGGGGACCTCGCTTGGGCAGACACAGTGCACTGTCCCTGCGGAGCCTGGAGCTTTGGGTCTTTGCTTTATTTTATTTATTTATTTGTTTGTTTGTTTATTTTTGGTTTTTTAAGACAGGGTTTCTCTGTAGCTTTGGAGCCTGTCCTGGAACTAGCTCTTGTAGACCAGGCTGGCCTCAAACTCACAGAGATCCGCCTGCCTCTGCTTCCCAAGTGCTGGGATTAAAGGCGTGCGCCACCACCACCCGGCTTTTTTTTTCCTTAAGATTCATGTATTTCTTATGTATGCAGTGTTCTGCCTGCACCCCAGATCTCATTACAGATCGCTGTTGGTTCTGGGCGGGAACTGAACTCAGGACCTCTAAGAAGAGCAGCCGGTGCCGTTAACCACTGAGCCATCTCTCCAGCCCCCTTGGGTTTCTCTGTGTAGCCCTGGCTGTCCTGGAACTCTCTCTGACGACCAGGCTGGACTCCACTCGCCTGCCTCTGCCTCCCGAGTGCTGGGATCAAAGGTACGTGCCATCATGGTGGTGGGTGGCGGCCAGAGGTTGACGTTGAACTCACCAGCTCTGCCAGGCTGGCCGTGACCCCGGGGATACTCTTGTCTCCACATCCCCATAGCTGGTCTAGGGCTTAGAGTCTGGCTTTTTTTTTTTTTTTTTTGAGACAGGGTTTCACTGTAGCCCTGGCTGTCCTGGAACTCACACTGTAGACCAGGCTGGACTCCAACTCAAGAGTTCTGCCTGCTCATGCCTCCCAAGTGTTGGGTGGTGTGCCACCACCACCTGGCTAGTGTCTGGATTTTCATGTGGGGTCCGGGTGCCTACGGGGACACCTCAGGGACACTCACTGTCCTGCTTGCTCTGCATCACAAGCTTCATGTCCTCCCCTGGTGGCAGCTCCAACAGGAAGTTCACTGCTTCCTCCCGGGTCAGGTTCCGGAATGGCATGCCGTTCACCTGCCGGAAAAGGGATACGGGTGATGGGGTGGGGCTGGCACCTGAGCCACTGCCTCCCCAGTGTCTCTGTGACTGGATCTCACCCATGGCTGAGTGTCATAGAGACCCAGGGAGGAGCCAGGCTTAGTACACACAGCCAAGTCTGAAAGCCTCAGGCAGTGTCGAGGGGTCCAGCCCCATCCCACCACCATATAAAAACTCTCGGGGTTAGTGAGAGAGCTCAGCGGGGAATTGCTTGAAGACTTGAATTCGAATCCCTGCCACCCATGGAAAAAGTCAGGTATGGGGTGCAGGCCTGTGATCCCAACGATTCAGGGATAGTAAGTTGCAGGCCAGCCTGAGCTACCAGGAGGACCCAGGGCCACATTCCCGGGGCCTGCTGTCCCCGTGTCACCTGTAAGATCTCGTCCCCTTCCTGGATGCCCTGACCATCGGCTGGGCTGCCTTCCTGTACCCCGGACACGAAGATGCCCACGTCGTTGCCACCAGCCAGCCGCAGGCCGATGCTGGCACCCTTGGGGAAGCGCACGACACGCGTGTCGGGGCTGTAGCTACCAGAGAGAAGGGTGATCAGGCCATGGTGGCAGTGGGTGCTGACATTCCACAAGCGGGGAGTTAGGGTTACATGGGCTGGGAGGACAGCTGCAGGATGTGGGACCTCTGGAATCACATGCTCATCTGATATACTCACCCACGATCTGACAGGCTCTGCTGGCTGGGGACCCGGTAAATGTCATAGCGGCTTTCTCCAGGATACTCTACGAGAAACCGGCAGCCTTCATTCGTTCAGAGAATACAAATACTGCACAGAGCAAAGAGCCAACCGAGATGGGGCTCCACCCCCAGCACCTCATTGGAGGATTCTACGCAGGGCTCCACCCTGACCACGCCCCCAGTCCCTCACTGGGGATTCTAGGCGGGGTTCCACCCTGACCACGACCCCCAGACTCCCAATAGGGATTCTAGGTGGGGCTCCACCCTGACCAAGCCTCTAGTCCCTCACTGGGGATTCTAGGTGGGGCTCCACCCTGACCACGCCCCGCAGCTCCTCACGCGGGGGGGGGGGGGGGGTTTTGGGGGGGGGGCCCCCCCCGCCCCCCCCCGGGGGGGGGGGGGGGGGATTCTAGGTGGGGGATCCCCTGACCACGTCCCCAGTCCCTCGTCTCCCTTCCCTGCCTGGCTTTTAGCATGACTGCTGCAGGTGAGGAAGAGTGCAGCCATGAGTGCTCACCTGGCTCAGCAATGGCTCTTGAATCCACTGACCGTTCCCGCCTCCGGAGCTGCGGGCTCTCCCTGGGTGAAACGAGAGCCCAGTAAGTCGGGGTGCATCTACATGGCCCCCCCCTAGACGTAGGGTCACCCCTGCAACTAGGCAGAGCAAGGGTCTGGCCTCTCACAGCCACCACCCTGCACTCACATCGGAGAGCTTGGCTGGCTGGCCTCGGGGCTCCGCTGACTCTGCAGAGGTGGTGGAGGGATGTGGGATGGGGGCGCCTGGGACAGTTCCGAGGTCAGGTCTGAGATGTCTGTAGAGGAGGGGCAGCGAGTCAGCCAGGGTCGCACCTGGTCTTGGCATTCATGTCACACTGGGAACCACGCAGGCCCTGAAGAGCCAGCTGTGCCGCTGTGGACTTGCGAGCTTGAGGTCAGTTCTCATCCCTCTCTGAGTCTCCGGGAGCCAAGCTTGGAGTTGCCCTCCTCACCTTCCATAAGGGAGCTGTCGCTGTCACTCACTGCGGGAGGGATGTTCACTAGGAACTGCCCGCTATCCCTTAGCACCAGCAGCGTCAGCTCCCCCTCTGACTTCTCGATGAGTTGCCGTGTGTCGCTCAGGGACAGATTCGCACTGGACACCCCATTGATCTGAGAGGGGTCGGTAGAAACAAACAACCCGAGTGTCGAGAAGCAGCATGGGATTGAGGGGGGACTGGAAACATTTGGCTTGGTGAGGGGATCCCAAAACAGACAACAGGAGAATTGGAAATAATTCCTGGTGCTGGGAGCACGGCACTGCCCGCCTTGGTCTCAGTTTCCCCACCTCAAGCATAATCCTGGCCTCACCTGCAAGATAAGGTCTCCTTCCTGCAGCCCGCGGTTCCGGGCAGCGAGGCCAGAATCTGTGATGTGTTTTATGAAGATCTGGCTACCCAGCTTCACTCCGAACTCTGGAAGGGAGAAGAGGGAACTCTTTAGGCAGGAGACCAAGATCATTTAACCTGACTTTGAAGTAACATATAATCCTCCTGTTTTAGGGGCTGGAGAGGTGGCTCAGAGGTTAAGAGCACTGCTCTTCCAGAGGACCTGGGTTCACTTCACAGCACCCACATGGCAGTTCATAACCATCTGATGCCCTCTTTTGGCTGCAGCGACACATGCAGGCAGAACACTGCACACATAAATACATAAGTCTTAAAAAAAAATTTTCCTGGCCGGACGGTGGTGGCGCACGCCTTTAATCCCGGCACTCGGGAGGCAGAGGCAGGCGGATCTTTCTGAGTTCGAGGCCAGCCTGGTCTACAAGAGCTAGTTCCAGGACAGATTCCAAAGCCACAGAGAAACCCTGTCTCGAAAAACCAAAAAAAATTAAAATAAAATAAAATTTCCTGCTTTAGCCTCTAAAGTGGGCGGGGTCCACCCTGGCCACACCCCCTGACTGGAGAATTCTAGGTGGAGGGAGGGTAGGGGGGCATCCACCATGTTCCCTGCGCCTGAGGATTTTTTTTTTTTCTGTTTTGGGGTCCAACCCAGTCCCCTCACCCTCGCTGTTTCTTCTCTTCACCAGCACGGACTTGTGTGGCCTCATGAGCACATCCTGCTTCGGCAAGCGCTTGTAACCAGATACCAGGTCCAGTCCGTTGGGCTCGGATCTACCACCCGAGCTCTGGTGCCGGTGACTACCCATGCGGCTACGGCGTCCTGCCTTGGTTCGGCGAGAACGCTCACCCCAAGATCGGCCAGAACCGCTGGAGGAGTCGCCCTCATAGCCCTGGCCATGGTCAACTTCCTCCCGGTCTGAGAGCTGGTGGCCCGGTGATGTGCTGGCCTTGGTGACAGGTAGCTGCACCCTGCGAGGGCGCTTCACTGTCTGTGGGAGGGAGGAGAGACGTCAGACGAGGCAGGAAGAGTGGACCCTAGGGAATCCAGCCCCTCTCTGGGCTCAGCACCAAAGTTGTCATCTGACTGGGCCCGTGTGACTCTGTGGGGGAGGGGGTCTCGATATGAGCACAACTGTGGGCTCTTTCCCCAGCACACCAGCTACGCAGGAGGAGGTCCTTCTCCCATCAGTCCAGGATGGCCACTCTGACTATACAAGGGACCGAGGCAGGGGGATCAAGACTTAAAAATTAGGGACTGGAGAGGGGGCTCAGCCGTTAGCTCACTGGCTGCTTTTTCATAGAATCCGAGTTCAGTTCCCAGCACCCACAAGGCAGCTCACAACTGTCTGTAACTGTGGTCTCATGGTGTGTACTCTTTCTGTAGGCAGAGAGATGATGTCCAGGCAGACAAAACATCCACATATGTAAAATAAATAAGTTTAAAAAAAGAAGGAGCCGGGCGATGGTGGCGCACGCCTTTAATCCCAGCACTCGGGAGGCAGAGGCAGGAGGATCTCTGTGAGTTCGAGACCAGCCTGGTATACAGAGCTAGTTCCAGGACAGACTCCAAAGCCACAGAGAG
>NC_022027.1:2506285-2521041 GCF_000317375.1 Microtus ochrogaster | reverse complement strand
AAAAAAAAAAAAAGGAAAGATTTCGGAAAAGAGACTGAGAAAAATAAAAAGAAAAAAGAGTTGTGCCTGCCTAGATTCTTCCAGTGAGGAGCTGAGGGCATGGTCAGGGTGGAGCCCCGCCTAGAATCCCCCAGTGAGGGGCTTGGGGGCGTGGTCAGGGCGGAGCACAGACTCAATGTGCCCTATCCTGTGTTCCATTCCCAGCACCCCCAGAAAAACATGCTAACGGAATTATATATGCTCCTGCCAGTATCACAGGACCTCCTGGCTTATTGAGTGTGGACTCAGTTTCCCCAACCTATGCCCACTCACAATGTTGGCCGTTTTGTTGCAGGTTTTCAGAATCTGGATGGCGAAGGCAGACGTGACGTTCTCCACGGAGACCCCATTCACCATGACGATGTGGTCCCCGGTCCTGAGGGAGTGGCCCAAGTGAGGAAGCTCAGGGCTGCACCCATCCCGTGGCCATTCTTTGGTGTACCCAGACTGGTTCTAAGTAGATGTTTTGCTTTTTCCGTCCTGCCCTCCGGTGTATTCTATGTGTCTTTTCCTCCCTCCCTTCATCACCCAGGGCTCTGTCCACGGGATTCCAGGAACCCTGTTTGCAATCTTTCTGTTCCAGTTCCCTGCCATCCTGCCCTGGGGCTCTGCCCTGCCTCTGGGACCGGGAAGTGTTAGGGTCAGGAGGCCCTGTTGACGGAGCTGCAGGTGCGGGGGTGGGGTGGGGTGGGGGGTGTTTCTGGCCCTTATGCTGCCCCCCACCGCCCCCATCGCGTTCCGAGTCTCACTGGAGCCTGCCCACGGCCGGGCCTCCGGGCACAACGTCGGACACGACCACGGATCTGCTGTCGGGGTCGTGGCCTCCAGAGATGGCGATGCCGAAGCCGCGGCGGGGGTCCTGAGGGACACAGGCGACAGGGTGTTACCTCCCGGTCCCAGGGGCTCCCCCTCCGTCAGGGGCAGGCCGCAGCTCACCTTGTACAGCGTGGCCGTGTGCTGTTCCCAGATGGTCAGTTCCTCCATGTCTGCCACCTACGGGGACAGGGACAGGCTCATGGGGCCTGAGAAGACCATCTTCCTCGGCGGCAGCCACAAGGGCGTCCTGCCTGCCCCCAAACACCAGCCTCCATCCAGCTCATAGGCTGGGCCCCTCCTCCAGATCTGCCTCCCGGGCTTCTGGGCGAGGTGGCCCTGGGTATGCTCCCGCCCCCCCCAGAGCTAAAACCCTCAGGATGGCATCTTACTGTCACATAACCCAACCTGCTCAGCCCACACACCCCCTCTGCGGAGCTGTGTGACCCCCCTGCGGAGCTGTGACCCTCTGCTGAGTTGTGTGACCCCCCTGCTGAGCTGTGTGACCCCCCTTTGCTGAGCTGTGTGACCCCCCTGCTGAACTGTGTGACCCCCCTTTGCTGAGCTGTGTGACCCCCCTACTGAGCTGTGTGACCCCCCCCTGAGCTGTGTGACCCCCCTCGGCTGAGCTGTGACCCCCCTCAGCGGAGCTGTGTGACCCCCCTGCTGAGCTGTGTGTGACCCCCCTCTGCTGAGCTGTGACCCCCCCTGCGAAGCTGTGTGACCCCCCTCTGCTGAGCTGTGACCCCCTCTGCGAAGCTGTGTGACCCCCCCCTGCTGAGCTGTGTGACACCCCCCCATCTCCCCAGTTCTGTTCCCTGGGCTTTAGTTTGGTTTTGGGGGGCGGGGCGGGCGTGGGACTCTTGCTCTGTCGCCTAGGTAGCTCCAAACTCATGGCCATCCTCCTGTCTCAGCTCCTGGGTGCCACAGGCACCACAATCCCTGGCTGACTTTCTTCAGGCGCTGGGAAAGGTCCCCGGCTGTGGAATTTTTATTTCTTGCTTTCCTTTAAGATAAGGCTCCTGAGGGTGCCTGGGCTGCTGGGGGAGGGGAGGCAGGTGGCCGGGCCTGTCCGGACCTGCCGAGCCTGTCCCCGCTGGTATGGACCGGTCCCCCGAGGGTAGCCAGGCTTTGTCTAAAACCCTCAGGGGCTCCCCAAGGATTAGCCCGAGCCTGGCTGCCAGTCCCTGGCGCTCCTACGGATTTCTCCGCAGTCCCTTACAGGCTCTCGCCCTTTCGCTTAGGTGTGAGTTCTGGACCCAGCCATCAGGAAGCCCAGGCGACCTGCTAGCAGCTACAGCCCTCCTCAAACTCCTCTTCAGCCTTCAGAGCCCCAAGGCCACGGTCTCTTCCTCTGCTTCCCACACGCACATCTGACACCCTCCCTTTGGAGTCTGGGGTGTCACAATCTAAACCCGTTTCCTCTGGGGATGCCCCCACTCTGGGCGCGGGCGGCAGGCTGGCTGGGGGTCTAGGGACCAGTGCTTGAAAACCAGAGGAGGGCGATTTAAACCCACTGGCTCCGCCCTTGTCACCTGCAGGCGCGCTCGGCGGAGGGGGGGGGGCACGGGACACTGGCTCCCTGCTGTCCCTCACCGCGGGCCAGGTGGCAGGAGGAGGGGCAGGGCTAGGAACAGGTCCGTGGGGCGGGGCCCGGGGGGGGTCATTCCTCCCAGGCGGACACAAAGCTTGCAGCGAGGTGACCCAGCAGCTGCTGCCTCAGTTTATCCTCCTGGGGAGTGAAGGACTCCGTGCCTGAAGAGCAAAGTCCCCCAGGGTCCCCAGAGCCGGCTACAATCACCCCGCCCTCCAGGCTCCTGAAAGTCTGTACACAGTGGGTGCTCTATAAATGTCAGCGGCCAAGAACAGAACAAAGCCCGATTATCTATCACGTGCGAGCGGGTGTCACGGTCGCGGTGGGATTCGAACTCGGGGCTCTCGAGGGCGGGATCACACCTTTATCGCCCTACGCGGCCCCAGGCTAGGCCCCACTTCTGGGCCTCAGTTTCCCCGGCTGTTAAGGAGGCAGACAAGGTTTGGAAAGCCTGGGTCGTACTTCCATTCCCTCCCCCGAGCTCCGGAACTACTCGCCTGGAATCTCACCGCCATGGTGCAAACAGGGGGCCTGGAACCCGACAACCAGAGCCCCTCTGTGGAGACGGAGGGGCCTGGAGACCGTAGGTCCGCCCCTACCAGGACGGGGGCCAGGAGGGTCGCAGGCCAGTCGAGCCGCGCTCCCGCCGCACCTGTCTTCCTCCCTCGTCGCCCCACCCCGCAGCCCTCCAGACCCCGGCACGCCCCCATTAGGCCCCACCTCCGCCGATCACGCCCCGCCCGCCCCCAGCCCGCCCCCCAGCCCCACCAGACACCGCCCCTCAGCCCTACCAGGCCACGCCCATCTGGTACGCCCCCACCGGGGCACGCCCCGACACGCCCACTGGACCCGCCCCTCCACTCCGGTCCCTACACCCGCGATCCGGTCCCGGCTTTCCACACAGCCGCGCTGAGCCGGCGGCAGGGACTGAGCGGACCGGCCCGGGCTGCTGCGTCCCACCCGTGGGCCGGTCACACGTCGCGCTCTGGGTGCACCTGGGTCGGCGGGACGCAGAGGGCGACGAGGCCGGCGTGTGGCGGGCAGGGACGTGGCAGATGGGGTTCTGAAGCTCGGTTAAGAGTTTGCGGAGATGGGGGCAGCGATGATCTCCCGCACCCTCGGCGCGGATACTGTGAGAGCGCGATGACCTGAGTTCGAATCCCCCTCGCCCACGGGCAGCTCCGGGAACTGCACAGCCCCCTCGGGACAGAGTGAGCCCGGGCCAGCCTGGGCTACAGTAAGACCCTCTTCAGGTTTCCCGGCCTCCCCGCGTTCGGGGGAGCCGCCCAGCCCAAGGTCAAAGGGCACGTCCGGACCGAGGCCGCGACCGCAACCGCAGGGTCGGTCAAGGTGGAGCTGACCACGAGTCTACGAGCTAAAACCAAAGACCACGTCCTGTACGGCAGGGTGGGAGGGTGGACTGTGGGTCTGTGCCTCAGTTTCTCCTTCTGGAAATGGGAATGATAGTTGCACCTGTTTCCAAGGTTTAGAGGAACATTTACGAAGCTGAGTCACTTAGGGCAGATTCTATCGTTTCTGGCCAGGGTCTGGCTGTATAGGGGGGGTGGGGCGTGGGGGCCGCCGGGGTGGGCGAGCCCGGAGACCAACCCTGGAGCAAGCGAGATTCCAGAAAAAACCCGGGCCGCTTCATTCCTTGCCTCAGTTTCCCCTTCTCAGAAAGCCCAGCACTTGGGCTGCAATTCCAGCTTCTGCCAGCAGGGGGCATGCGGAGCCCAGGAGTGGAACTGGGCGTCGCAGGTCTAGACGGGGTCCCTGTCCCCCCCAAGTCATCAAACAGTCTGGGGGCTTCCTCAGCTCCCTGTCGATTAGGGGTGTTGTTGTTTCTAGTCTCACGTAGACCAGGCTGGCCCAGAGCTCACCATGTAGAACGGGGGGGAGAGGGGGTCCCTCAGTCTGCAGCTGTCTGTACCACCGCGCCATTTGTGCATTTATGGAGTACCTGCTGTTTGCCAGATCTCATTCTGAATAGTGGGCACAGCTCAGGGGTGCAGCTGGACGCAAGGCCCTGAATAAGGAATAAGGGGGACTCATGGGCGAGCGCCTGATGGGCAGTGTCTCTAGCTCACAATCGGTTCGTAGCTCTGAGAGCCACTTCAGTAATAAACTTCTGGGCAGGGGCTCGTGTGTGCAGCCAGGGGTGGCAGAGGGAGGTCAGGAGTTCAAGGTTACCCTTGGCTACTTAAGGAGACAGACGCCAGCCTGGGCTACCTGAGATCCTGTCTCCAAAAAACTGAAAAGGTAAAACTGAATTTCTGAGCCTTGCTCCCGATATACCTGGTGGCATACAGTAAACGCTCAATAGACGCACGTCGTTGCTTAGACAGCCTGTCCCCATAGCAGCGTGTCCCACTGACCTGGCCATGCCCAAGGGTGTTGGGTTCTACCCTAAGCAAACACTGCCTCCCTGGCACCTGGCCAGGCCCAAGAGGAAGGACAGAGCCCAAATTCCCTGCATGGACTTTCCCCAGGTTCGGGGCCACACGGAAGTGCCCGAACAGGGGGGTCAGCTCCGAGGTCTCCTTCGGGGACAGTCTTACTCTACTGTGCATCTGCAGGGAAGTGGCTGACCCTCTCTGGGCCTCTCAGTTCACTTTGTGGCGAATGGGGACCGCCTGCCTCAGCGACTGTGAGTGTAGCCTTGGCTTCTCTGTGGTGCAGAATAAGAAACTGAGGCTGGGCTAACACTGTGGTCGACAGCTGAAACTACAGCGCCAGACCCAGCCTGCCACCTGAGCCTTCCTGGTCCGGAATAAAGTCACCTCCGGTGGCGGGACACACCCTCCTGAAGGAATTCTTCATTCCTTCCTTGTTTGGGGGCAAATGACCCAGAAGCAACCAATTCCTGTTGTCGCCCCCTTGGTTCCCTGCCAGGCATTTTTCATGCTCCTCAGCATACAATTCCAGCCCCGTCCTGTCCGGGTCCCCACAGTGTGTAACCCGGGATAGGTGGCATCCTCTGCCTTGGGAATTCGGGGTGACCCTTGGGAGAGTTCCAGGAAAACCAGGACTTAGTCCACCAGACTTCCCTCACGGGCTAGGGGATCAGGGACCAGCTCACTGTCCCCACCTCCCTGCCCGGCACCTGCGCTCACAATGACCCTTTGAAGGCTCGGCTGCAGTGTCCCGGGCACCGTGCCAGGGCAGAAACTGCAGCCGCGCAAAGCCTCGGAAACTGTGTCAGATGCCCACGCAGGATGGCGGCTTCCGGCTCCCCCGAGGAGCACTCAGAGCCAACTTGGGGGTCCCGGGAGCCCGAGGCAGGGTCACCTGCATGCATGTGGCCCTCCGGGTGAGCTTGGCTGGAGACTTACCGGTCTGGAAGACTGAGCGGAGGCAGGGTGGGTGGTAGCAGCCAGGTCCTGGATGCACGTCTGGCATGGATGGCAGGGAGGAGACCCAAGCTGGCTGCTCAGTCCGGATGACCTGTTTGCTCACCGCGGTGCCCTGGCAGAGCGCAGCGAACGCGCGGGAGGGCGCATCCCAGTGTCGGGTGGAGCCGGCGACACTGGGCAATGGTGAGTACAGGAGGCCGCCCGCAGGTGGGAGGGCGTGTGGCTCTGTCGCAAGGTACTCTCACGTGGCAGGACAGGCCTTAACCCCTGAGCACCCAGAGGCCTACCTAGGAATGCACCCCAAGGCACCAGCCCCGGGGATCACAGCGTAGGCGCTCAGAAAACACTGCACGCTCTCACTAAGGGGTCGGGGGGACTGTGCCCTTTGTGCAACCCACCCGCTGTCAAACTTCCTTTCATTGCAGAGGCTGACACCCTGGAGACTCTAGGCGGGGCTTCACCCCGACCACGCCCCCAGCCCCTCTCACTGGGGATTCTAGGCGGGGCTCCACCCTGGCCACACCCCCAGCCCCTCACTGGGGGATTCTAGGCGGGACTCCACCCCGACCACGCCCCAGTCTCTCATTGAAGGGTTCTAGGGAGATTCCACCCATGAGCTCTCCCAAGATCATTATCCTTTATATCAGTATTGACTTAACTATGTCTAGACCCTGTCTCTTGGCCCTTCGAGACTTTCCAATTGCAGGTGGAAAATTTTGTTGTTGTTGTTTTGTTTATTTTTAATTTGCTTCCACTTGATTTGAGTACTCATGACCTCATTCCTTCCTGTGATTCCCCAAGACTCTCAGCTTTTACCGGGAGTAGTTCTGTGGTAGGAAGGCTTCAGATTCAGGTTTCTAGCCGGCTCTCCGCAAACGCTGATTCTGCGGCTCTAGGACATTTGGAAGCACTGGCATTAGTCAGGCTAACTCGGTTCTATCCCTGCGCTCTTTCTGGTGGAACGGTCTTAATGACAGGAAGGGTGGCCACACCTGTTTCCTTAGCACGGGGAAGCTGAGGCAGGAGAGTCAGGGTTATTATTCTAGCAGCCTGAGTTATATGAGTCTCTGCCTCAAAGAAATTTATTGTTTATAAGTGGAAGTGTTCTTTACTGCTATTGTTTTTATCGCTTTACACTATAACATACATTATCAATATAAATAATATTACATTATTTCAGGATACCATTATGTAGCCTTGGCTGACCAAGAACTTGCTGCTGCGGTAGACCAGGCTGGCCTTGTGTCTGGTTCAGAGATTTGCTTTCAGCCGGGGGCGTTCCTGAGCCTCCTGTCACTAGGTTCCACTCCCAAGCCCCGCTCCTGTCTCCGCCCCTCGCAGGCTTCCTCCCCTGCGTTCCCTTGTTAATATTGGCTTCTCCGTTCTTCCATCTATGAACGCTTGGAGGCGCTGCTGAGTCGTAATTCACCTTAGCCCCGCCCCTGATCGCTGATTGGTTAGGTCCCGCCCCTACCGAAGTCCCTCCCTCCGCCCCCGTACTGCACGTGAACACGAGTTCTTCCGGCTCCGGACGCCTGAGGGCGCTCGCGACTCCCTTGAGTGGGCACCGCCCTAAGCTTCGTCCCGATTTCTGATTGGTTAAGCGGTCTGCGTCACCGCCAGGTTCCGCCCAGACCCCGCCCCCGCGCGGCGGCGCCCCTCCCTCCGCCCTGTGGTGCCGGCGGCGCTTGTTGTTCAGCGGCGGCGGCTGAGCTCGGGTGCATTCTCGGGCCCGCCGCCGCCGCCGGAGCGCTCGGCCATGGAGCTGGAGGTGCCGGACGAGGCGGAGAGCGCCGAGGCGGGGGCCGTGACGGCGGAGGCGGCCTGGTCTGCGGAGAGCGGGGCGGAGGCAGGTAAAGCCAACCCCCCCGTCGCTGCGATGGGCTCGCCCTGCTTCCCCGCCGCGGCGCAGTGGCCTCGTCCGCTGGCTCCGCGCTGCGCTGCGGCCCGCCGGGCTGTTCCATTCGCACACGCGGCGCGGGGGAGAGCGCGCTCGCCCATTCCGTGCGCGGGGGGAGGCAGCCGCTGGGCCGGGAGGCTGCACCGCCCCACCCGCGGATGCGGGGTTCGCAGCGCACGGCCGGTTTTAGGGTCCTAGGGTGACATGGTCGATTCGTAGAAGTGCGTGGGTGCGGCTCTTTATCCTGGCAGCCTGTGGCGGGGGCGAGCCCATTTTAGATGCTTGCGGTAGCGAGGCTAGGGGTCCTCAGGTTTGGAGGCAGAGAGGACCCGTTTGGGGACATCGTCTTGCTGCAGGTGATGGAGACAGCCCTCCAAACCTGCCTCTTTGCGTGTGTGGAGAGTGGCTTCTCCACAGTGCGGGGGATGTACTAGGGAGGGGACCCTACCTGTGGGCCCTGCCTGGCTTGGAAGACCAAAAATGTCCTCCATGCGACCCCGACCCCTTTCTGGGGCCACCGTGCTGGGCTGTCATGCAGGTGTCACCTTCTTGCCCCTCCCTGCTACACACCACCAGTCAGTCACCCATTTGTGGGCGTCAGTTTACCTCTCTCTAGAACGGGGCGGGGGCGCCTGTCGTTGGAATGATGTTGAGGTCATTTCTTCATCCTGGCTGCGTGAGCCGAAGTCCTGTCAACCCTTCTCCCTGGACCCTGTCTGCCGTGCTAGCGTAGCCGGCGTCGTGAGCAGCCTCCCAGGGCGTGCGCTCTGCAGGCAGGGATGTGCACAGCTGAGAGAACACAGCTCTCCCTTCTCCATCGAGAGCACAGGAACTTTCTGGACTCACAGAACCGTCGATGCCTCCAGCAGTATCCCATGGCTCACTGGTGCAGTTAGGTCTCCTGAACTGTCCTCGTTAGAGACCAGAGAGGGAGGCGGAGCCAGGCTGCCGGCGGTCCCCAGCCCCAGGCTCTCGGCGCCTTCCTCCGTGCCATCTGGAACCCAGTGGCAGTGAACCTGCTTCTCGCCACCTGCCCTCTTTCTCCACTGTTACCTGGTGCCCTGGCAGTCAGTCCCTTGCTGCGCTGGAAGAGCTGTCCAGGGTCCCTTTCTCCCTGCCCACGTCTGGCCTCTGGTAGTTGTAGGTGCTAGGTCCCACGGCAGTCATGGAGCCTTGGGGACAGAGGATCTGCCACTGAACTCTGGACAAGCCTGACTCCAGACCCCCAGGGGCTGTTCCTCCCGGAAGTCCTTCCTGACTGGAGTCCTGTTAAGTTAGTCATTCACACAGAATCCCATAGCTGCCGTGTGTGGGTCCCATCCTTCAGTCCAGCTCCTCCATGTGCCCCCAGCTGTAAATTGGGGAGCACCGCACCCCTGACCACCTTAAAGGAGTCAGTGTTGCACGTTGTGTTAGCATTTATTTACCACCAACTGCATGCCTGCCCCCTCTCCCCCAGCCCTCCACAGTGGTCTGTTCTGAGGCCTTCTGTCTGTTAAATGTGTGAACACAGCAGGGTGTCCAGTCAGTCATACGGGATGGGGGCGGGCGGAGTAGGCCTCTGCTGGTTCTTCCTGGAAGCCTGGCCAGCCGGCCTGCTATCTGCTCTGGTAATTTCCACCAATCTGATGGGACGCTAACCTATCTCCATGCTGGTTAGAATCCAGTTACATTAAGAACTCTGCTCCAGAGGCCTGGCCCCAAAACTCGCCTGCGTCATGTCTTCCCGTGACTACCGGGGTCCCTGTGCGGTTTGTGGTGTATGGCATGGCTTGGGCCGGCTGGTGACCTGCCTGGGCTGTAGTGTGAGCCTGTTCCTAAACCCCATCGTTCCCAGCCTGCCACTGCCTCCTCCTCCATCCACACGGGCAGCCAATTATGTCAGCGTTGCTTCTAAAATCACCCGAGAGCCTGCCCACGTCTCCTCCACCCTCTGCCTCCACCTGGTCCAGCTTCACCGTCCTGCATTTTGCTTCCCCCAGCTCTCCCCAAGCTCCTCTTGCAGAAGGAGCCCTGTTAGGAGCTGGCTCAGGGCCCTCCCACTGCCCCTCGCTCTCAGCTCCAGCGACACAGGAGCCTGAGTGCCCCTCCCACAGCATGGCACCAGGTCAGGGGCATCAACAGGTGCGCTGGGACTGCCAAGGAGTGCCGGGGTAGCCCATGCCAGGCCATGCGTACCAGGAAGAGGCAGTGGCCTATGTGAGGGTCAGAACTGTTGACCCTAGAGACGGATGCTTCAGTCAGGTCTTGTCTTAAGTGTCCTCTTGAGATCCTGCAGTCGGATGACTGCTGCCTCAGTCTGTCCGACGGAGAGAGGCTCTGGGGCCCTTCCTCGGTCAGACACCTACCATCCCAACACTCGAGAGCTGGAGGTGGGAGGGTCAGCCTGGGCTACGTGCTTGTAGCGGTCAGTGCTCTTTCTTCTATCTTGTTGGTCCTGGAGGTGGCGTCAGGTTCTCAGGCTTGGCAGCAAGCTCCTCTTGCAGGCCCTGTACTGACCTATCTTGAGGAGCTCTGACTGTGTTCTGTTCACTGTGGCTGTGAGACCCAGGGGCAGCGCCAGGGCCTGCGATGGCTGGGGCTTGCTTGGAGTTCTTGCTCCCTCTTGGAGGCAGGGTCTCAGAGGATTTGTGACCCAGCTGGCCCAGAGCCTCAACTGTCTGTGGTTACATGTATTTGCTGCAGGTTTGGGGACCTGGAATTCGGCAGCCTGGGCTCGATTGAGGCCACACCAGCATTGAGTCTTGAGTGGCTGCGTCCCTTGAGAAGGAGTGTGGTGGGTTCTCACGGCTATGGAGAGAGGTCGAGGGCTCTGGCGGATCTTGAGTGGACCAGGAGTCAGTTGTTGGGTTCCTGCTCTTCTGTTGCTGGGCCAAGTGGCACCCGTACCTCGTGATGGTGCAGGTGGAGACCCTGCCCTGGGATTAGCCCGAGCCAGGAATTAGCTCAGAGCCACCACAAAGCTGCAGCCTCACGGCTGACAGGCCAACAGGGGGCTTGACTCCCAACACTGCCAGTGACTCTGTGTCCATCTGTGTCAGAGTGCGGGGGAGAGGATGTGGGGCACACGTAATCCCCAGCCTGCAGCAGCAGGGCACCGAGCAAGCTTTGGCTCTGGCCTCCTGAGGGTGCTGGGGTCTGGGTGGTTCACCACATGGTGCTGACTGCTGGTTTGGATGTTTTCTGCCATGGTGGCTCTCTTGTCCTCACGGCCGGTTTTCCTTGCTCACCCCGATGCGCCTGCCTTTGGTCCTATGATTTTCTGGAAGCCGCATCTTTTCTGCTTCCAATCGTGTGATCTTTTGTTGGTGTGTAGGAAGTTCTCGGAATGGACCTTGTGGATCCTTCTCTGACATCTGCCACGCCAGTGTGCATCCCACTGCTCTTCTGGTGGCTGCTGACCTCCAGCAGATTTTCGTTTTTCTGTTGCCAAGTGTGTCCGTGTGTCTGTTCCCAGTTTGACATCACAGACAGAAATTTCCCATCCTGAGGTTTTAACTCTCACTGTTCTCAGTTCCCTCTTTGTGTGTTGTTTTTGTTTCACATAGCCGAGGCTAGCCTCAAACTCACTATGTAGCAGAGGATGATCTAAGCTTCTGATTCTGCTGCCTCTGCCCCCTCAGTGCTGGGGTAACGGGTGTGTGTCACCACACCTGGTTCACATGATGCTGAGGATGGAGCCCAGGCCTGGTGCATGCTGGGAGAGTGCTCTGCCCGCTGAGCCCCAGCCACAGAGCAGAAAAATGGCCAGGGCTTCTGCGTGGGTGGACACTGCCTGTAGGGATACCTGGCCACGTGTCTTGGTGGGACAGCCCGGCCTCCCACCTGGGACTTTGATGGTAGTTGCCTTGCCTGACACAGTTAATTATTCAGGGCAGGCTCCATAGCCTTCTCTCCTCTCTCCACCACTGGGCCTGAGCCTTGTCCCACTCCTGTAGGTTGTCGCCCTGCCTGGCCTGGCTTCCTGTTTACTACCAGAGCTGACCCACAGGGAGGCACACCGCTGTCTAGTGTGGTGGGAGGGCCGTAGGGACCGTCACCCTGGAGAATGGGTGCCATGGGGTCCCAGTGCCCACCCAGGCTTGCACCCATCCCTGCCCTGATGGTCCCCAGGGCCCCTAAGGGCCTGCGGTGTGTGCGGCTGCCTCCAACTCTCCTGCAGTAGCCACCTCGTGATTTCCTCTTTCTGTTCCCAGGACGGTGGTGGGCTGAGAGGAAGTGCAGCCCAGGCCCGCCCAGCCTGCCTCTCACCTCCTGGTGTCAGTGCACTCCCCCATTAGTAGCTCGGGCTGCAGCTACTGTCACCGTCCTGCTGTCCCCAGGTGGCTGCAGTCCAAGGTCGGCTCTAAGCCACTCTTCTTTCCTGTGGGTTTAGGGGAGTGAATGCAGGTCCTCAGGATTGTGTGTCTTTACGTGCTGCCCTTGTGGTGTTGATATCAGAATTGTGCAGTCTCCATCTCTGTACCCTTCCAGAACCTTCCATCACCTCATCCCCTCCTCCTCACCTCCCCAAACCCACAATCCAGTCTCTGTCTCAGACTGGCCTATACTGGAACACACACCTGTGGGGTGTCAGAACCTTGCTCCTGTTCACAGCTGAGTAATATTTCATTTGGGGATCAGCCCTGCTGGTGTGCTGCTCCCTGTGTGGGCAACTGTCCGGTGCTTCCCCGACACCGACTGTTTCGGGTGCTCATGTAGGGCGTGTGTGCACAGGGTTCTGGGTGGACCAAGCTTTTTACTTCCCCTGGTGGCTGCTGAGTCATTGAGAAACTGTCCAACTGAGAACAAGCCAGGCTTGCCTACATTTACGGCCGCTTCTCCCTCCTGCCCACCGCAGGTGGCTTCCTGTGACCAGCTTCACTGATGTTTGTGGTTGTTTTAATTTTTAGTATTGTGTATATACCTATCATGTGTGCTGCCCTGTGGGGGGTCGAGATCACAAGTCAGCTTGCCGGAATCATTTTTTTCTCTTTCTACCCTGTGGTCCTGGGATTGAGCTGCGGCTGTCCAGCTTGGTGGCAAGCGTCTTCACCTAGTGCGTCCTCTTGCTGGCCCTCATTGCCTGCTTCCTGACGAAGCTAAACTGGAGGGCATGAGGAGGCATCTCATTGTGGGTTGTTTCATTGTTTATGTGTGTGCACATGTGTCTGTGTGGGTTTGTAGCCACCTGTGTGTAGGGTGCCACAGATCCCCTGGAACTGAAGATACAGGTGGTTGCTAGCCGTGTGGGTGCTAGGAATTGAACCCAGGTTCTCTGGAAGAGCAGCTAGTGCTCCTAACGATCATGTTGCTTCCCAGCCCATAGTCTGTGTTTTAGACAGGGTCTCATTGTGTAGCCCAGGCTGGCCTTAACTCCCCATCCTCTGTCTCAACCTCCTGAGAGCCAGGATGGCAGGTGGGGGCTACCATGCCTTCTGTGGAGCCGGGAGCTCAGGATGTCTTGCATGCTGGTGAGCTGTGCCCCTCATCGGCCTCTGAGTAGCATCCCCTCTGGGCATGGCCAGTCCCCTCTGCATAGGGTTTGTTTGTTTGTTGTTTTGTTTTAATCCTTAAAAGTGGCAGCACCTGCAAGTGTTCCTGAGATGAACCAGTAAAATCTCAGCTGGGAGGTGCCTGAGAGTTCTGCTGCCTGGGGTTCACCCTTCAGGGACATTTAGAGGGTGAATGTGCAGGACAGACAGTGACAGGAGAAAAGGATTGAAGTCACTGAAACAGAAGGGACCGCCAAGAAAGGTGTCTGTTGGCCGTGTTGTCCCTGAGAACTGAGCAGTGCGGCAGGCAGCATGGAGGAGTTGGCTGTGCAGAAATTCTGTGGCAGAGACCCAGGCTTGGGGTAATGATGGGGACAGTACATGGCAGACGGCAGGCACCCAGGACAGGACCCATTCAAACGTGAGTTCTTCCTAAGCCAGAACCAGAAAGCCCTGGTGTGGAGTCTCTGGCGCCCAGGGAGGGATCTGATTATCAAAAGCTTCAGAACCCCTGGGGAATGAGTAGACTTGGACTGTGCAGCCGCGGCCTCCCGGGCAGCAGACCCTTGTCCTGTCCCTCCTCCACCCATCCCGTGATCCAGGGTGCATTCTGGTCTCCAGGCCTCCCCAGAGCTCAGCTCCCACTGCCACCATGACCTGCTTTCTTGAGATCATTAACCCAGGGTTCCCAGCCTCCCTGAGTCCTCAGGTAAAATCTGAGGTGAGGCAGAGTGTGTTCGCCTGGCTTGCACTGCCTCCAACCCCAGCACTAAGGGGCAGAGGCAGGGGCATGTCTATGGGTTCCAGACCAGCCTGGTCTACACAGTAAGACCCTCCCCTTGCCCACATACCACAGGAGACACATCATCCCCCTGCCTCAGCCTCCTGGGTGGGTGTGGGGCAGGATGCCTGTCAGAGCTGTCAGTGGTCCAGCGTTGTCCTGCCGCCTGCAGTGTGGGGTAAAGATTAACCGGTAGAGGGTGGGAGCGCCATCGCACTAGGGCCTGGGTGGTGGCTTTGCCAGGATTCGGTAAATTCTCTTTCTTTTGCGACCTTAGACCCTCCCTGTTCCTTAGCAGCTTCTAGGACCCAGTTTCTCGGCAAGTGGCAGGATGCACCAGCAATGTGGCGACTTGCTCACCAGGGAGAGGTGGTAGTCTACAGGAGACACCACAGCTTTTCTTGCCTGAGACAAGGTCACCATGTAGCCAAGGATAGCCCTCCTGATCGTAAACAGTAGCCCTTCTGCCTCTACCTCTCTGTGCTGGGATGACAAGCTTAGGACACCAGCTCAGCAGGGCGGTGACATCCAGCTCACCACTGTCCTCTCACCTCAGCCTCCAGAGTCCTTGAAAGATGGATATCACCACCAGTTCTGGTCACTTCCTTACCCAAGACTATTTCTCCTCCCCCTCCTCCTCCATCTCCATTTCCTCTTCCTCCTCCTCTTCCATCCCTCCTCCTTCTCCATCTCCTCCTCCTCCACCTCCTTCCCCATCTCCTCCTCCTCCTCCATCTCCTCCTCCTCCTCCTCCTCCTCCATCACCTTCACCTTCTCCATCTCCTCCTCCACCTCCTCCTCC